>NW_010185358.1:12152-56140 GCF_000695765.1 Mesitornis unicolor | reverse complement strand
GGGTGAGGAGGGAACCGAGAGGGCTGGCAGGCGGTCCGGGGAGGCGAGGGGTGGTGGGGCTGCCGGGTGGGCCTGGGTGCCGAGGTCTGAGAGGCAACCACCAACCTGCAACGTGTTGCCCAAGAGGTCTCCACGTTTGCTACGTTGTCATTCTAATGAGAAGTTTTTTTTATTTGTGGTTTGTTTTCTTTATATATATATTCCTACTCTAAATACTCTTTAGTATATAAGGAAATGAAATGAAACTGGTTGTTGACCTAGCAGAAGCTGATGTTCGAGGTATATCTGCAATAGAAACTACTTGGAAGTGAGAGTAATAAGAGAACTTACTCACCAAAGTCAACAGTGCTGATGATTTAATGAACTGACTCTGTGTCTAGATCATACTGGTGAATAGCTGCTTTTTTTGGTCCTGTTTCTCAAGGTCTCTGTTTAGTAACCTGTGGGTCAGGTGATTGTATCTAGCATCAGGGAATGATTATGGTTCCTTTGCTGAAGTTACTTACAAGTGGGCTGTGGCATGGATGGAAAGGTGTATCTGTGTGTGCTAGGGATAAAGTAATACTTTATATCCATGATGTATGGCTTTATGAGATAGTTTTTCTTATGGTCTGCTGGCAAGTTCATCTTTCTTGATCTTACTATTTTGATGGTTTGTTCCTACAATACGTGAGAGCCTTGTATAGGCAATGCTTGCTATCCTTTCATATATTTAGTAGCCTTTGCAGTGAGTGTCATGTTGGTGAAGGCAGTTGGCTCTCTAGTTTATGTACAGATTTCAAATTCTTACCTAAATGTATAGCTCAAACAGGTGTAAAACAAATGGCTCTTTTTTTCCCATGCACTGCAGAAAGACATGAAGAAAAAGAAGGGTGCTCTCACTGACTTGGGATATCAGCTGAAATTCTAATTTCTATGCTAAGATGAGATCCTGCATGTGTCAGTAAATGAGCTTTACAGTTTGAAGTGTAGGAATTAGCTATTTGTGAAGGAAGACTGTTTTTGGGGAGAAGGTTCTTGGTTTGGTTTTGGTGGTTTTTTTTGTTTTGTTTTGTTTTCAAATTATGGTTTGTTGATGGTTTGTTTTGTTTCAGTTTGGTTTTTCTCCTGTACTGCACATTAGCCGTTCTTTCCATCCCTCCAGCCCAGCAATTGACAGTTCTGGCAAGGAGAAGGTGTGCTTCAGATTGTTGCTGCATAATGAAATGTTTTAAAAATAGGTAATCCTATACACTGTACTACTGGAGTCTACAATGCTCTTCATACCGTAAACTGGGTGTGCGTGCTAGTTACAACTCAGTTAAAAATTTTATGTATTTATTTCCTTTGTTATTCTCTTTGTAAGTTGAACAGTGAAGAAAAACTACGTAATTCTTGCTTTAAGAATAATGCACTACGTAGCTTACCATGGCCGTGGAAGTTGTATGCCTTCGAGGATGATTTGTGGCATATTTAAGAGTTAAACCTGAAGCCTCCACTCTAAAGTCTAGCTGATATGCTTAAAATCATGAAATACAATGGCTAACATCCAGTGTTACATACTGTGCTTGTGTATTGAAGAAGAAAATCTCATGCTTAAGACAGTTTTGTGAAAGCATAGGGCTTTAATATGATTTGGGGTTTGTTTTTATCAGGACTAGCTTCTCCTTGCCCTCTTGCAGCCATGAGAACTGGAAATATAACTCTGTAACAAGTTTGTAGAGTTGTATATAATTGCATTGCTCCAGGGTTTGGGCTTTACAAGTTGTGTCAGATATCACGGAACCTGTTATGGAATTGCTGGAGGTGGTAGCAGGAGGTTGTGTGTTCCAGATGATGGCAAGAGCTTGCATTAAATCTATTTGTGCTTTTTCCTGACAAATAGGATTTTTTTTCGCAGCTAAATTGTCAGGATAACTTCAACGTTCCTCTTGCTGCTTTAACCAGGGAGTTGGAAATGGTCAGGTGCTGAAGCAGCAACAGCTGGTGGTATTATGTAGGAAAGAAGCAAGAAAGCAGGGTGCTGTTTTTCTTTAGAGACTGAATAAAAAGCATCAGAGCAGCTGGAGATAAAGCTGCCATTCCCAAACATTCATGGAGAAAAGCAATGCAGAGCAGGAACACAGCAGTACAGAGCTGATAGAAGGATGCTCAGAGAGCCTGGACACACTGGGGAGACTTGCTTGTGTGAAGAAGGTCTCGGAGATGGTTTTGTCAGCAGGACAGTAGTAAGAAGGGTGAGATACGTTTAATAAAACCCAGGGGAAAGAGGTGTCAAAGTAGTTACTGGATCTCATAGTTTGCGTAACAGGCTATTGAATCTAATTTTTGTGTGTGCAGATCTTGAAGGATTTCTTTGGCCCTATGGGTTGCTGTCTCTGTCTTTCAAGGTCATCTAAGGATTTTTCTTATGAGACAGTAAAGCCTTGTCTATGGACACAGAAGAAGACTGTTCCAAAATTGCAGCTGTATGTATGATAGGAAGGCATCACCCAATGCAGTTTGCAGAAGTGCTAGATCAGCTCACTGTGAATGTAGCCTTCTGAGTTTGTAAACGGTAGAATCTGAGGGGGAAAAGTATTTTAAAAATCCTGCTGCAGCTAAAAAGCTCCTTCACTGTAAAGCAACAGGTCTCTGCAGTACCTCCTTCTTTGAGCCTGTTTGAAGTATAAGGTGTCCTGGGCTCTGCTAACAACTCTCCAATGAACCCTATGTCACATTTTGTGCAAAGTTCCTAGTGCCTAAAAGAGAGAAAACACTTTAATGAAGAGCAGCTGAGTCATTCTTAACATGGGGGGGAGTCATTGCTGCCAAAGGAGGCCAACTATTTTGAGGGAGAGGCTGGATTCGTGTTCTTTCCTAAGTGAGCCAAGCTATGCTGTGCATGTCAGCACAGAGTAGGGCATAGAACTACTATTGCTTGTAGTGTAATAGTATGGGTCCTTTACAGTTTTGGTATTATTTGATGAGGATAGATTTACAGCTGTGTGGTTACCTTGCTTCTGGTAAATCATCCATCCCTAGCTTTAAGAAAGGTACCCTTCCAGGAGACTTTTCCTGCCTCTCCTTGTCAGTGGTATCTTGTCACTCTAATCTGGATTACTGCAGCTGACTCAGGTGGAATCAATGTGGACCACACAGCTGTTCAAAAGGTTTCAGTTCACCTCTGCTAGTGCCTGTTGCTGCACCTTCACAGTGCTTCACATCTACTACTAGTTGATTCTTGCAACATTTGAAGAACTAATCCAAATCTTTCAAAATCAGGACTTAAGCTATGAAGTAGGACAAGATTTGGGAACAAGGGTTGCTGTTTTCACTGTCATGCGCCAGGTACTGTTCTTGCTGGGATGTAGCTTGCAGGACAGCTAAAACATGTACTGGTGCTTTCTTGAGGGACTTGTTTTTGCAGTGAGTACTGTGGGAAAATAAAGGTGCTCAGACTCTGGCTACACCGTGCTTCTTGGGTAGTAAGTCCATGTAGAGGTCTATGCAATTGCACTAGTAACATTCCTGATGCTCCAAGTACCTTGACTATGCTAATTTATGCCTCATTGTGTTGACTTTTGCTTCTAGACCATTGTGTCAGGACTCCCTTTCAAGGCTCTGTTAAAACTGCCATTTCTGACTGCTCACCAGGTTGTCCTTCTTAGACCTCAGAAACAATTGTACACTGTTCTTTTGCTGCTGATCAGGCCATTGCTCTTCACTCTTGTTCTCTTACCCCTTGTAGTACAACAATCTTCCACATTTCATCAGGATTATAAATTTATACATACAGCTTTGTGGGAGAAAAATCCTTTTCTTGTACAACTGCAACATGGGAGTTCCTTCACTGCATCCCATCGGAAGTCTATGTAGTGTTATGTCCTGCTTTTTAACAAGTACCAGATGCTTTAGAGAGAGATGCAAGAAGTCCTAATTGTGTAATTTCTTGCACACTGGAGCCTATTCAGAACTTTCTCCTACTAGTAGTAGATTATATTTGAAATGGTAAGAATTCTTTCTTTACTTAGAAACAAAAAGAACCTTACCTGGAACAGATGTGGTTTATTTATTAACAAATAAAGAATCTTAATTTCAGTCTTCTTGTGCTTTCAGCCTTCGTGAGACCAGCAACAGAATCGGTGTTTTGTGGATGAACTGATTCTTATGTGATGGCTCACACACAAAAAGGCTTACATTAAAACAGAATACAGAAATCCACTTGCTTTCTAATGATGAAAAAACATTCTGTGGAATTTCTCTTCTCATTTTCCATGTTTCTCTTATGATCCCTCCTCATCTTGTCTATAAGTGAGGCAGTCTTTCTAATAATCTCTCCTCACATGGAAGTCATTCTAAGCCTTTAATCACTTTCATCATCTGTCCTTGGATTCCCTTTATTTCTTAAAATCTTTACTGTGTTTAGAGGAAATAACATAAAGGGACCTAGAAGGATTAAAAATGTAACCCCTTATCCCCCCAAAAAACCATAACCCAACACAAACAAGAAACCCCAAACCAAACAAACTGAGCAAAAAAAACCCACTCAAAACAAAAACCACTCCACTCACAGTTTTAGGAGAAATGGAGATTTAACCTCCATGTGTTCCTTTAATTGCAAAGGTCACTGTAGAAAAAATGCTTGTCCTGGGCTTTTGTAACTTGTAACCAAACCTCCAGATATTTTGTACTTAAAGACTTTATGCACACTTTTCCTACAGTTCCCTCATGTTTTCACAGAACCTGAAGGTAATTTGGTGAGACAGAATATTGTTAACACCTCCAAGCATTGGTTTTAAATCCATCGTGTATTTAGAAATGTGTGAAAGCTGTCAATGAACAGGCTGCATGATACAGGAGTTTTGGGATTAAGAGAGGGAAGCCACAATTGAAATGTGAACCCAAAAAAGGCAGATTAGCTGGTCAGAACTGAAGAAAAGCCTGTTCTGTTTATGTAAAACAGTAATTGTGTTTTGATTATTTTGTCATTGTAGAACTGTTTGGAAAACTGTAACTCCTTATTTTTTTTTGCTAGTGCTGGAAGGGAATGTTAGGAAGCTTCCAAAGCTGGTATCTTTTTGTGGTATGCTTTGAGTTTTGGGATTAAATACATTTAAAAGCCAAAGATCAATGTCAGGTGTAGTTTGTTGTTGTCAAATGAAAAAGAAAAAGGGGAAATTGTCGCTGTACAGCTTGGTGTAGTATTGCTGTGCTCCCCTGATCCTGTAAGGTGAACCTCTTTGGTAGAGTTATAAGCCATGAAGTTTGTAATTTCACCCAATCCATGTTCTCCCTTTCAACCTAAGATGACAGTTTTAAACAACAAATAGAAGTGGGGATCCATAGTTTTTTCAAGGTTCAAGCTGATGTTTAGGTTTGGAAGTTTTGTACTTAGACCTTTCATTGTTCTTGGTCTCTACCTGGAAAATTCACGTCTCTGAAGATTGTACAGTGTCTCCTTTGCTGTGCTTTTGATTCATCCTTCTTGCAGTGGATGGGATTGCTTGCAGGACTGGGGCAGCTACTATCACCTTTTAAAATGTCAGGTATATTAAAAAAAAAGCAATCACTGGGGAAAATCCCCAACCTTCTGGCTTGCTTTGTCTTTGAAGGATGTGCAATTGTCCTTTTGTCCTCTTGCCAATGGTGATGTAGGGGGGTGCCAACGGCTCCATCTCTGTAGGTGAGGCTTTAACTAGGCCCGACCTGGCACAATGCCTGCATAGAGGCTGAGCCGTTCAGGTTTTGGCTGGATTTGGCATCTAATATTGTCCAGGCTAAAAAGATTGTCACTGCACATGGTCCAGTTTTAGTTGTTTTGGCACCATTAGCAAGTGCGCAGCTTTCATCTTCAACCTCACACTGTGAGTGTGGTTTTCAGAAAGACCTGTGTGGGAGACTGGTTTCTATGTAGTGTTGGGTAATGGTGGAATCTGTTTCTTGCTCTTTATTTATGTATTCAGATAAAAGAGCATTTGCACTATTGTTAATAGAGGTTGCAAATATCTTTACTATTGAAACTGTTCTGCCCTTCCCTTAGTCTGAAAGAGGAGTGGAGGATTAATATGCAAAGCCAAAAATAAACCTGCTGTTCTAAAGCCTGGACATATGGGACCTGCTATGCAACTGGGATGGCTTCTATCTGTGCAGCTAACCTTTTTCAGACACTCAGCAAGCGAGAACTCTTCTGAGGTAGTTTTTTATATCATCATATGTAATATAAGCTTTAATTTAGGGAGTAGGGTGAGAGTGGAGGGATGCCTCTACTGGCTGAGATATAAGGAATATCTGCAGATTGTAAGCTGTGATGCTGGTATTGTAGAAAGCTGAAATGAAGCTTGGAGGGCTTTTTTGTTTGTTTGCTTTTTATTTTTTAAAAAATTCCAGAAAAGCATAATAATATTGAGAGTTGGCCCACTTTATTATTAATTCTGTTTAGGTGTTGCAGCTGGATAAAATTCTGGAAGAGAGAAGCTATGGAAACCACTGCTGCTAATATTTCCTTAGTTATCTCTGTATCACTGAGACTATGGTGTACATTAATGAACTTTTGATATGAAATACTCAACGTCAATTCTAAATACTTCTTGGTTAACCTTTACTATAGTAGGCACCTTTTCCTTGGTTTACCTATTTGTGCACATTTTAGTAACAGTTCTGTTCCTTTGTAATCTTTTGTTTCAGTAGCTCTGAAGTTACATGAGGGTGTAAAGAATTAACACCGTGTTAGTGAGTTAAAACAAAAATGTCATTCAGGTAGTGCTGAATCCATTGGAAACTCTTGATTGACATCAGTGGCCCATGGAACCAACCCAAGGTGAATTAGGACAGCCTTATGGAAAATTCTTATGGAAATTAAGTGTTCTTTACAGGATGGTATGTGCTACTTCTGGTTCGTGTTGTAGTCTCATCTAGCTTGAACCAGGATGGTGTAGATGGGTTTTCATCTTTGTTTTTGTTTTGTAAATAAAGGCTCTTGTAGTGGGTTTGGTTAAAAACGTGTGGAAACCTGTTAAGTTTCCTGGCAACCTTTGTGACAAAAAGAGCAGCCTCTCTCTGTGTGTGCGTATCTAAGGATTGCAACAATTAAACACTCTATGTTGTATTTTTTGTTAGAGTTAATAGGACTATGGCTTTCAAAAAGGCTTCTCACATTTACAAGATACTATGCCGTTGGCTTCTCAAGCATTAAATAAGATTACTTTTTTCTATTGACTCATTAATCCTATGTTTAAAGCAAAGCTTTAAAGATGAAGCATTATGGTGGAATTTAGTGTTTTAAAGATAGGGAAGACTGCAATGCTCTGGAGTCAGTCTATATGTGCAGAAGGTATTGATTTACAAGGTGAGACAAAGCATTGCACAGAGCTGCTGCTGGAAGTGTAAGTTCTTCATTCTTAAGAAAAACCTGATACTTCCTACCACCACCAAAAAAGCAAATAACACAGCTTACAGGCAATGTGAGGAGGTCAGTGCTTTGGGTTCTGTGGCTTATTAGTTTTTAAATCCAAGTGAACTTCTACGTGGGCTTTCAGTGCTACACTACAAGAGTTACTGTGACAGAAAGAGAACCTTGTGAGGGTAAGTTGATGTAGCAAGTTTCTCTGGTTTTACAGCATTCACCCCTTCTTTTATTCCAGGTTTTTCCAGTACGTGTAGTACAGAAATTACAATTAAGTTAGTGCTCATTGTTCAAATGCAAAATGATGTAAATATGCAGAAAATGTGCTGCTTTATACCAGCCTGTCTGTGCATGTAACTGACAGAGCAGCTAGAACTGACTCTGGACTTTAAGCGTGCTAAGGACTTCTAAAGATTCACTGCTTCACCCTCACTTCCTAGGAGATAAATTTAAATCTAGTGGGAGGTTGGTTGAACTCTGGTGGTCATTGACTGAGTTTTGGGTTACAGTAGACAGGAGGCTTTGGTTGAAGACTGCAGAAAGCTTCAAGGGAAGGTGGAAGCTTTGCAACTGAGTAGGATCAAACCTGGTACGAGTCTGAAAGAGACATTTGGTGTTAGAAAAACAAAATGAACAGGTCTTGCAGAGTGAGAGTTGCCTAGGTGAGGTGTCAGGAATCCTTCTTACTGAAAGTGTTTAAGTGTTAAAGAAGACTTTTGACAGTTCACTCCATCAACTTCTCCTCTCGTCCAGCATTGCATGTTGCTGCTGTCACCCTGCCAGCTTTCCCAAAGCTGCTCAGAGCTGTCTTGTGTCAAGTCCATTAATGACACCCTGGCATGAGGCTTCTTCACCCCCAATGTGATTATACTGTGCTCACAGATTCTGCACCCCTCCAGGGCCAAGGGGCAGGGGAAGTGCATGGGCAGCTCTCAGCAGCTTTTGGGCAATAGCAAAGGTAACAAGAGCACATGATGGAAAGATGAGTAGAGGTGGGACTTCATATACTTTGCTCAGGAGGAGTCACTCCCACTTTTTCTTGGTCTCTTTTTTTACTTTTCTTTTTTTCTTTAAAAGAAGTGTTTAAGTGTAGATGCTGTGAGTGAGACACAGAATTTCACCTGTAGTAAATTTTGAATGTACTGGTCTGGAGCCTTTAAATCCATACTTTAATATTTGTACTGTATGGACACTGAATCATCAGTATCAATAGTATCATACCAGTGTCAATATTACAATTATTTTATTATTGTAAAATTATAAATTGTCACTATCTCATGTAAGTCTAGAAGAAATATGAGTTCACATCTGAAAATTACAGTAACCAGGAAAGGACAAGATACATGCTTCTTGCTGCTGGAGGCAGAGCACACATTAAAAAGTAAAACACCAAAGGAAGACAAGTTAATAAAATATTGTTAGTATGAGAGTGACTAATGCAGTGAAAATGTTAAGCGAGAAATGTACATCGTTGCTTTGATATGTCTTTTTGTTAAGACGTTTTGTTGAAGGAGAGCTTTGTTAAATGCTGATTTCTGTAACCCTTTCTTCTCATATGTGCCTCAATTCCACTGCTTATCAGTAATGTTCTGATACATTAGACAATGAAGAGGATGTACCTTGTATTACATGCCTGTGGATTCTCTTTGCTCTGGTAAAATAAACATAACTGTACTTACTGAATTATATATTGGGTGGGTTTTTGTTTGCTTGTTTGTACTTAAACCACCAAGAAGAACCTGTGATGTATTGAAGTGAGTGTGGAAAACTGGATTTGTCTAGAATCAGGCTAAAAATGTATGCCAGAGGTCAGTAATTTTCTTGTTTCGCTTCTTGACTTCCCCACAGATGACTTGAAAATAAAATAAAATGCTTCAATACTTGGTATTACTCCAGTTACTGATGCATGCACATGATACGCAGGTGTGTGGCTCTTAGTATGTTAGGAATCTTTGTTTTACTAGAAGTTTTGGCAGGACTAAACAGAATTCTTTGTCATGGTTGTCCCTGATATTTGTTGCCAGATTAGCAAAGTATCTCTGCACATCATCAGGTTTCTGATTTTTTTTTTCTTTCTTCTTCCCTCTTATGTCCAGAAAAAGTAGTTATTTATTTATATTTTATATTTATTTTTATAAGCTCGTTCCCTCTACCCCCATATCTTAAGGAAGAAATCTGGGTGTGTCTTGCCACATGTAACCAGTCCTTTTTTGGAGCAAGTTACAGAATTTTGGTTTTGATGAACAAAACAAGGATGACAGCCTGCTCCTAAGAAAAAGTTAAAGGTTTATTCTTAGGAGTCTCTTTTAAAGGCAGGTAGTAAATGGCAGCAGTCTGATTCAGTAGCTGCCAGGCTCCTGTTGTGCTAAAATGTGTCCAGAAGGTTGACAGTGAGCTTGCCATACTCTTAAGTTGTTGTCCTGCTCAGTTTTTTGTGAAGGTCAGTACAGTGGATGGCAGTGGGTGTCACTTGGGGCTTTCTGATGCACAACATCATCACAAGCAGCTGCCTCTGGCCCTGATGAGGGCCTTTGGTCAGTCCAAGAATTATGCTCCTTCTGCCCTGTGCAAGTGGGTTGGATTTGATAGACCTTTGCCCCAGAGGTATGGCGAGGCTGGGGAATGAGAGAGTGAAAACATTTCTTAACAAGACCTGAGGAAGATTTAAGAAAAGGAGAAGAGTAAAGACAGTGAGATGACCTTTGACAGTCAGTGAGAGTTTCTCCTGTTTGCCAGTAGGCGTATGAAGAAATTCTGAGACTGTCCATGTTGTCCCTTGCATGTTTTGTTCCCATAAACTGTATGGATGTGGTCTGAAGTAATTGGTCTTGGGAAGCACTGAGGAGCATTACTGTCTGTAAGAGCCAGATGTTTACTGCTGCTGGTAAAGGACATGTGCCATTACCAGGTCATTCCATTGGGTCTTTTCAGTGTTTACTCCTATGGTATTCTCTCTAGTGCACACAGAAATCCTACTGAGCAAAACTTCTGTTTCTGATATTTATGAAACTGGCTTCCTATGGATTTCTACCCGAGGGCCATCACTATGTCTTGTAATGCACACTTAGTGTAGGGGGGGGGGAAGTCCCCCTTTCTTTTTTTGTTCTTTTGTTTTGTTTTGGGTATTTTTTTGCCTTCAAGTAACTATTTTCTCTCTTTTATACCAAGGAACTGGAAAGTCTTGGAGTGCAGGCGTGTATTCAGGAAAATAAATAAGATGTGAACTGACAAAGCTCTGTCTGAAAGTGATCAAATGGAACCTCTAGTGACATTCATGAAACTTGGTATCAATCGTGTGTTTGTGGCTTTTTGATGCCAGAAGCTATGATATTCTTTTCGACTGGGGAAGCTGGGCTTTGAGTGTAATAGCTTACAAATTGTTCTTTCACAAGATGTTTTGACCTATGTTGGCACTTTTTATGCATACTTTAGGTGGGATTTTTCATTTACTAGTGAAGATGTACATTGTGCTACAGCATCTGTGCAAACTGCTCTTTAATTGTGAAGAAGTATTCTTGCAGTGAAGGTACACCCACCTGTGATGTTTTGAAACAAATAGCCAAGCCCTTGTTGAAGTTATTCTTGTTTGGACTCGAGAGTCAACTGGAATAACCTCTGCTCTGTGCTGTTACACGGTGTGTCAGTGAATGTTGGAGAAAGTTGAAGTTCAGGGATGTGCTTGAAGAGTTTCTGTGTTTTGGAATGAAGTCTAGAGCAGCGGTGACAATGTCAGCCTAAGGCTCTGCTGGCATGGGTTGTAGCTTAGAAGCTTAAACTAAATGACTTAGAGGTGAGCATCTGAAGCTGGATGAGACTAAATCAGCACTAAATAGCTGCATAGCAGTGGATATTGCAGGCACTGCAGAAAAAAATGCAAGCTTCACCATTTTTCTTGTATTTTAGAACCAGATGGATGTGCGGAATATCTGGGCATCTGTGCCAAATGAACTTTACTCTTGAACGGGACTTCAAGTTTCTTTTATTAGGCAGATAAACAAAAGGCTTTTCTGGCTCTCCCTCTTACACTGCACATTCTTAATATTACTGAATCTTCATTTCACTTATGCATAACTGTGCTGTTTTAGGGAAAGTTGTTTGGTTTGATTGTTTGTTTTTTCCAGATTTCCAGATCTCTGTCTTTTGCCAGCTTTGCCATTATGCATAGAAACCAGTGGTCTGTAGTTGCTCAGAAATTTGGCAGTACAGGATGTTACCTTTTCTTTCCCCTCTTCTCCCTGTTTTGGCTCAATTATGATTATTATAGAGTACTCCTGCTGTGAGAACTGTACAGAAATGCATTATTTGTTTCTGGGTAGTTAAGCCAGAATTACATTGTGGAAGGGCTGCTTTTGTTTTGTTTTTATAAAGGAAGAAAGGTGAAAAAGTACCTGTGTGTGACTTGGAAAGAAGGAGAGTAATCTTAAGTTTACCTGGGTAACTTCAGTGGTGCAGGATTAGGCCTTCTGCAGATGCTATTTGTAATAGTTTCATTATTGAAAACAGGCATTTATGAACATTTAGCATGTCAGTAAGTTGTCAGAGAGACAAGCTTTTAGTGATAGGAACTGGGAGCACACAGCCACAGTGTACAGTTGTTTGTATTGGCTCATTGTAGGAGTTGCTGATGCAAAAAAGTCTTCTTTCAGCAAGGTAGGCATCACAAGGTTCAGAAATTCAGAAGCTGATTTTTGAAAAGCCCAAGGCAGAAATTTCTGTAAGAAGTTTTAGAATGTGGAGTTGGAAAGTGTGGTTGAACTTGTTTCTTAGTATATATACAACACTACTTTGGGTTTGAAGTAAGCTATTTTTTTCAGTACGTTTTTCTGTGGTTTAAGGAGTTTGCCTTGGCCTTGCCTAACCTACAACAAAAGATGTAATGATAGGATATATTAGACAGTTTATTATTCCTCATGTATCTGTCAAACAGACCTCAGTCTACCTTAGCCTTTTGGGCATGTTCTGCCAGTTTAGATTCCTGCTCCTTAAGAAGGATTCATTTTGTTTTCTAAGACTGGGATGTAAGGTTGTGGAGTGTTTAAGCATATGCAGCAAGTCTTAGCATTTTCGATGTCACTCTTACATGTTGTTTATATGAGGTTACTTTTATGCCCAGACACTGGCAAATATTGGTGCTGCCATGTTCAGAGCACTGGGCCAGGCTGCCCAGAGAGGTTGTGGAGTCTCCTTCTCTGGAGACATTCAAAGCCCGCCTGGATGTGTTCCTGTGTGACCTGGTCTAGGTGATCCAGCTCTTGCAGGGGGGTTGGACTGGATGATCTTTCGAGGTCCCTTCCAACTCCTGATATTCTGTGATCCAGTGATTCCTTTTGTAAGGTAGGTGTGAAAAAGTAACCTGTACAGCACAGTGGCAGGGGCAGAAAGGCAAAGACGTTGAAGTTCGAGCTGGAAAGACTGTCTTCAAGTGCTACTGTTGTATTAAAGCATGCATAGAATGTGTACTTAATTCTCTGACAGAGTTCCAAACCAGAGGGTGCTTGAGAAAATACATAACTTAACTTGCATAAATCCTGGCCTTCCAGACACAGATGATACTGTGTATTAATTCCTTTGTAATTCCTTTGAATTTTCATGATGATCTTCTAATTTCTCGATTTTCAGGATGTATTAGTTCCTCTTGGAAAGGCTTCTTCAGCGTGATCTGTCAGTGAATTCCCAGAACTGTAATGTTGTCTTGTCAGAATGTGCCCTGTAATCTTCAGTATGTAATTGCTTTTGCTATTCCTGAATGGGCATTTTAAAGAGAATGGGGGAAAGGAGGGAGGTGGGGGAAAGAGGCAATGTCTGCCCTTGATCTACAGGCTCGAATCGGTGTCTGAGTTAAGGAAATTTGGGTCTGATGCTCATCACTCCTCAAGTGTAACTGTGTAGTTCATGTTTGTGCCTGCTTGCTTGTGACTGACAGTAGGCAAGGAGCTGCAGCCCGGATCCCTGTTCTGCAGACACAGCTTATCTTGCTGCTGTCCATCACTTTGGCCTTCTGTCGCAAAGGTTGTTTAGTGCAATACCACTATTACAGATGCTGCTTGAATTAACTTGTACTGAAGATGTTAATACAGAACTGAAATCTTAACTGAGGGTTTAGAATTTGCATATTTAAAAGTAGATAATTTTAAGTGTAAAGCAGAACTCTCATACTGGTTTGTTTTTTTTTCAGTAATATTTATGTCTGAATATAGGAAAATAAAGGTCTACAATTAATATGTAGACTGCCTAATAAGATAGCTTTAAAATGTCACATAGAGTTAAATTCATATTATTAATATCCCTTGTGCATTGCAATAGACGCTTTAATTTCTATTTTTAAGAAGAAATCTTTGTCTCTGGTTACATCCAGTGTAGCTTGCTAATTTTAGGGGTGTGAACTCCTCATGGTTTAGTGAGACAAAGTTTTAATAGCTGCGTCTGAATACTTGTTTAAAATTTATCACTGTATGTTTCTATGTAGGGCCAAATATGTTGCTTATGATGTTGCTGTTTTGGTGACCAGCAGGCTGATGGACTGATAGAAACATACTTTTATTAAAGCAGGGTCAGTGAATTGGAAACAGGGAGAAATTCTCATTCCAAGATTATTTTAAACAGTCTCGTGTCTGTAATATAATGAATCATTGTATCAGTGTGTATTTTTGCTACCAAGTTAGAATCGGCTTGGAAGTACTGTATTTGAGCTAAGTTTTTGAAATTTCTGTATAAGGGGCAGTGAACTTGCCATATATTTTAGTAGCCAATACATGAAGCAATATCTTTATTTTCTGTAGTGATTATTCTTCACTAAATTTGGGCAAGCTTTCGTTTCAGAAGGGTAGTGCCTGGTCCCATCCAGTGCTGCGATTAACATACTGGGAAGAGTTAATCCTGAGTGCTCTGAGACTTAGGAGAAAGTTGCGTCATTCTCTGAAATGTCTTTTCCTCCTGGGGCAGGCAGGTCTATCTGTTGTCATTATCTTCGCCATAGCAATAAGATTTAGGAGACAGTCATGTTTAACCAAGGTACAGTGTGTCCTTAGTTCAACAGCTCATTTCCAAACACAAAAAGCCCTCGGCATTATCACAGCAGATGCGGGGCTTTTTTGGATGTTGAATGCTCAGAAGTATTCCTTAGGCTAAGGCTATGCTCAGTTTGCTTCTGCCTGAGCAGGCTTTGCGTTGTTTGTTCAGCCCTTTGTCATTTTAAAAAGGGAGAATAACTAAAGATGATGCTTATGCATTCTTTGAAAATGCAATTATGTGTTACATATTCTACATCACTTCTGTATACTTTTTTTTTCAGAAGGGAACAAATTGACAGTGTGAAAATATTGCAACGATCTGATATTTTAACTTCCCAGAAGACACATTTCTATTTTTAATCTCTTTATTCTGAATTCTGTCAAGTCATCTCCCTGCTCCCCCCAAAGTAATGGAACATATAAAGCTCTTTTCTGGCAAGGTGTGTTCTTTGTGCAACATGGTGCTCTCAAGATAACTTCTCTTTTTAAATGGACTCAGAACTCCATGTTCTTGATATGCTAGATATTACTCTTGTAGGTGCCAAATGAAGTTTCCTAATTGCTAGACATTAATTTTAAATAATAGGTTTGCACCAAATAGGTATTTTCAGTAGTAACAATTTCAGAGTTGGGGTTGTCTGTGTTTTGTGGGAGAGAAGAAAAGAGGACAAGTATGTAATTTTATTGTCATAATAGATGCCATTGTGTGTTTTTCTACACACATATAAGTACATACATGTACATACATATAGACATAAATATGTGTGCATGAAATATTTAAAATACTTGTAACCTTTCTCACCTTTCTTATCCTTTTAGAAAAATGAGCACAAACAGAACTGAAGGATAAGTACTGCATTTATCTTAGAAAATTTGGCTGATCTTTGTCTTCAGTGTTTTGTTTTTGAAAAATAAGTAAAAAATAAATAAGTAGTAAAATTACATCATGTGAACTGCATGGAATGCGATTTGACATTTTGTTTTCCTTCTGGGAGCTATATTTCATACCAGTTCCTGCAGTTTTCTCTGGGAAAACTTGTATAGAAATTGTAGTTTATCAACTTTATTATGAAAGGACAAAAGTTGAGAGAATAGGGACAAGGGCTATGAATATTAGGAAGCTGCTGTTAATCATTGTTCATCTGCAAAGTACCACAAGAAAAGAATTTTATTGCTGTTGGCTCTGGACATATCCTCTTTGGGGATTTAATGGCCAGTATGAATTACAATAGCAACACGTATTATTTTTATTTAGAGCATTAGCATTTCAGTGGCTAAACTGCTTCTGCTCTTGCATGTGACACTGTGGCTTCAGCCAGAAGTCTCATAAATTGCCTATGGTGGCTGTAGGACTGACAGTACTTCAGTCTGGTAACAAAGAACTTGTGCTATCGTATCAGCATATATTTTTCATAGTGTTACAGAAACCCTTTAAACAGCCCTAAAGATTCCTCACATTACAGCTCTAAGTCCTGCACAGAGCTTTATGAAATTGATGGATCATTTTCTAGATGTCGGGGGCATTTTTGTCCTAGTCTGAAGCATACAGATTTCCCATCACCTTCTAGACTAACCCTTCTTTTCCTTTTGCATCCATTTCACTTTGAACTAATGCCTTCTTGGCTCTTTTGTCTCATTAGGTTTCATCTCTCTTCTATACCTTTAAATTGTTTGTTAGGAGATTCAGATACTTGTTTTCAAAGTATTTACTTTTTTTAATCCCTTAGAACTAAATCCAGTATGTTCCACTAGGCAAATAAAACCAGAATAGGTGAAGATAAACTGGGAATGAGATCAGCCTGTTTAGGTTTGTGCATAGTGTTTAAACAGTAAACTTTGTCCTGAGCATTTGGCAAGATGCTGGTGTTTAGGAGTGGAGGCAGAATGGCAAATCAGTGAATGTGGAGAAATGAGAGGTATTTGTAATCAGGGTGAAAATGAAACGTGGACTTTGTCGTCAGTCTTTGTGCTGAAGAGAGAGCTGCAAGAAGCTAGCAGGACTGATTCCCTTCAGGAGTATAACAACTGTAGGACCTCTTTGCAAAAGAGAAAGAAGTAGTCCAAGTAAATAAAGGCTTTAGTATAACCTCAGTGACTGGAAGGCTTTAAAGCAAATAAATAGATCTTAAAGCAAATAAATAGATCTTAAAGCAAATAAATAGATCTTAAAGCAAATAAATAGATCTTAAAGCAAATAAATAGATCTTAAAGCAAATAAATAGATCTTAAAGCAAATAAATAGATCTTAAAGCAAATTTTCAAGGAGAAAATAATGAAAGACTTTTAATTAAAGACTTGGAGGTAAATAGAAAATGAAATAAATCTAACTTTTGGTTTAACCAGTGTTGGATTCTGCCAGTTAGTGTGGGCTGTTGTCTTCACAGAGGTAAACACCATGTCTGTTGAATTCCCAGTGCTTCGAATACGAGTGTGGTCCTGAGTCAGTCTTGCTATGGTGCCATGTGATAAACAGTGGATTTCACAGGGGATAGGGAAACAGGAGAGATGGGGTTAGAGATGGTTAATAATCTTGCAAAGCATCTGGTGTAATTTTCCTTTAAGGAAAGAGAGGAAGTTTGTGCTATTAAATTAATTTTCATTTAATGTATGTCATCTTGCAGCTGTGTGCCAACAACATGGGGAAAAGATTGAAATCAAGATGGGTGTAGAAGAGAAAGATGTAACTGCAAATAAAGGTAGTAAATCAAGATGAAATTTTTATGCATGGGAATAATGATGTTCTGAAATTACTTTCCAGACTTGAGTAGCAGGAAAAATACATGACTACTTTTGAAAGGAAGCCTGAGAAGTTTATGAATGTAACTTCAGTGTTAGGAGCCAGAGATTTCCTTTAAGTCCTATTGTTTCTGTCCTAGAAATTATTTTACATGTTTCCTGAGGCTTTTGCATCATTCAGGTCTGTTGAAGTGAATGTTTTATGTCTAATCAATGTGACAAGAGACTACTGGCTTCAAAGGTAATGAGCCCAGACATCTTGTTAAAAATGTGACCTTACCAAGTTCTTATATATTTTCATAGGGAGCAAAAGTTGGGCACAATTTGCCCATTACCCGCTGGCTGGTTGGTAAATCGGCAGATTAGATTATCCACAGAATATATTCTCTTGCCCACCTGTTGGGTCAGAAAGGTTATGCAAAGGACACTGATGAAGTTGGAGCTGTTATAGAGAACAACTAAGGACACAGGAGGAAGCAGAAAATATTTGATAGCATTTTAGGGACTTTAGAGAACCTGAGGATATTGAGGTATGGGGAGTGAGGGGATCTAAGAAGATGTTGCTGGCGTTTTTGCTGTAGGAAATGAGTCTAAGGTCGATATGGTACTGCATTTCATTGGTTTTGCTGAACTAATGCTTCTGCTGGATTGTGGGGGATTGTACAACAGACTGTTCCTGCCACTTCTTCTCTATCAATCTGAATGTGTCCAAAGGAATAGAGCAATTGTGCCATGCTGCTTTTCAGGCTGAGCTAAGACTCAGATCTTCAGATGTAGTGGATAATTTTGCATTGTGGAACACTTTCAAAAATTCTGTTAGTGGTAGAGAACTGTCAGGTCCCTGATCTTGTGCTTTTCCACACACAGGAATATATACACATTTGTATGTCAGTTCAAATGACATTATGATGTTAAACAGCTTACCTAACAATCCAATCCATTTAGTGATGCGTAAGCCTTCATTTTGCTTAATGCTGGGTAGTCTTCTGCCCTAGCTGCTGGGCTTGATGCCCTCTAGGTGTATTGGAAAAAGTTACATGACTGGCAGTGTGCTGCTGGAGTTTGTAGCCTGGGTAACTTAAGCCAACCACAAATTACTGCTTAAAAAGTAGTAGTGCTGTGTTAACACATAGATGTTCTTGGCCACAGCACTCACCAGCTCAAGCATTAAGTCACAGCATAACTGAAGGTGAATGTTCCAGGGACACCAATCTATTTATTAAAAGATGAATTGGCTGGACTTTGTGGGCATATGTGGTTTCCAGCAATGATCTAGAGATGCTTTTTGGAAAATTCATACAACGTGGCATAGTAATTGTTGTTCATCTGGCAGTTGTCAGCACAAGACAATTGGGTTAGGCTGGTGTCTTTAAAGCAGTTACTAGTATTTGCTTTTGAGCTGTAGAACTGCAGACAGCTTGCTTAATATACACACTGTGCTCAGGTATGAGATTTCCTATTTAGCTCTTTTAGTAACCTAAGAAGCAGATGCCTGGCTGCTGGCTCTGAACACAGTCTGATGCTGCTGTCTTTGGGTTGACCAGCCCTGCAAAAGGGTTCTTTCTCTCCCTGTGTGTGGAAACAAATTTTTAGTTATCTGTGATCTCCTCTGCATTGTGTTGCTAACAAGAATGGCACCTTTCAGAAGTTAATGGAGTTAATGTGGAATCAAGTTAGCAGCCTGATGCACAACTGGTGCTTGTTCAGCTGCTGATCAAGTGTAATGTGTGCCCTCTGGTAGCGTCTGTGACTACCGTAGAGCTCTCCTGCGAAAGGCAGTCTTGTACTGTAACTTGAATGAAGCTTTCATATCAGCAAGGTAGCAATAAATTGACAAAAGAGTGTTAATAGTGAAAGCGCTGTTGGTGATCAGCCCTAAATGCTTGGGTGAAGATGCTCTAGCATGGCCAATGTGTCACATTGGAGTGTAGAAAGAGGAAATGTGCCTGCCAGAGAGCTCTGTAGGAGCATTGGAAATCCAAGTTTGATTTGAACACATCATCCCAGGCAACTCTTGTGCTCTTGGCAGCAAATAAGTGGCCAGAGAAAGCACTGTGAAGGAAGCGAGATCCCTTCAAAATGAGATGCTGTACCTTTGGAAAGGCAAAACATGTCAAGGGAAGAAGCAGACATTGGCAGGAGACCACTTTGATCTGATGTGATGCTTGGTGTTACTCAAATTGCTTCCTGCCATGATTGTTGTGCACGGTTATTCTTGCATCCACTGCATTTTGATGTACCTGTTTCTTATCACACCATTGCTCTCCTCATGGAGTACAAGCGCCCTTCATTGAGAACAAGTGCTATGGGAAGTGTTTGTGTTGATACATACAGAATGTAACTGAAATTTTAGAAGGGGGCTATTTTTTTTCCTTCTTAACCATTTCCATGGTTGCATTCCTTATCGGAAACTAAAATCTTAGTTTCTAGTTTTAAACAACTGTTGATCTTGGGTTCTTTCATCCATATTCCATGTGTTAATTTAGGATTCACAGAAGATTAGTGTTAACTATATTTGGACATGTGCTTCATGTGACAGGGGATAAATGGAAAAGTATTGTAAAGCTACATTTTAAATTGTCTCTCCAAGAACACAGCGTGTTCATCGCTGGCAATTTGATTTTTATTGACACACGTAATTCTGTTCCACAGTACACCTGAAGGCAGTGAAACATAGTATAGTGATGTTCCTGATATATTTTTTTTTTGAGAATCTGGATTCATCCACGCTTGCGAACACAAAAAGCAATCGATGTCAGTCAAATATTTGAAATGCCTTTCTGCACTGCTTAGCTGCTATGCAGTGTGGAAGAATGCTCTTCACTGAAGTAGCTCTGGTTGCTGCTTCTGAGCCTCTGGATCGAGGTGTCTTGACAGAGCTCTGGGGTTTTCAGTAGGCTTCATTCCTGTGGCTGGCATTAATACTTCATTTTCACAAGCACTGGAGCAAGACAATCATGACCTTCATAAAAAATTAACATGTGTTGCTTTTTTTGGAATGGATTGTTGTGTAGTATCTTACCAAGAGTTGTTTAGCAGCTTGCCTATGCTTAGTGCACTTTCATTAAGAAAAATAAAATCTGACTTTTAATAAGTGTTGGGCTTTGCTGAATACAAGGCTGGATATTGCAGGTAAGTTTTTAGCTCTGGTTCAATTTTTGCTTGCCAAACTTTAGATATTCATATTAAGATTCATAACCTGAAGAACTGAAGCTTCAGTCGATAGAGATTTTTTTTTTCAGAATTTTACTATTACATTGTCTAATACCTGACATACAGAGTGAGATTGTCCAAGAAAATGTCCCAAAGGTTGTAAGCTATTTTGTGCAGGTACTTGCTGTCCTCTGATGAGTTGGTGAAAACATCTTTTATGCGTGTATGTAACCAACAGCTTGGGGATCCTTGAGTCAGGAAATGTGTGCAGAGGTGTCTCACCAGTGACAGGCTCTTGTGGCTTGAGTTCAAACTGGAGTGCACTTACCTCTCTTCAGTGGTGAATTATTTAGGTATAGAACCCAGTTCTAAACTACCATGATTCATAGGTAACTTGATGGCATTACTTGTGTTATGCATTTAACGAAGAGGTAAGAACAGAGTATGGAAGTCATCTTCTGCGTGAAGTGGATTTAGGGACTCTGGCTTGCAGACAATACCATTTTTTCAAGTTATTCCTGTCAATATTAAGTGGTGATGGATGTGTTTTTTAGTAAGCTCCATTCAGGTCACGGCTGGTGGGGAACATTACAGCACAATTGCCCTTCTAATAGGAGAAATGTGTGGCTCAAACCCTGCTGATTAATAGTGTACTGAAAAAATGGCCCAAAATAGAGTTTTACAGGAATAGGATGAAAATTAGTCTCAACATATTTCATAGAAATAGTGCAGCACGAGCAAGCTGCTGCTGAAGTAAGAAAAGGACTCTCTTGGACACCTTATGTACTCCTCAACATCTTGTTTGATGAGATGCTTGAGAGCTTGTGTTTGAGGTGTGCATTCTCATCAAGGCTCTGTGCCTCCTGAGGCAGGTTGGCCCCAGTCTTAACCGATGGGCAAACCTACAGGTTATTGCTCAAAGAGTTCAAAGAATTGAACTATTGAAGGGTTCAAAGACTTGCCCGTGCCTGTTGCTGAGGACACGTATGACTAAACACATGATTCATTTTGATGGTATATTTTTTCCCAATTGATTGCTTCAGTGAGGTTATGATACCTTTTTGCATCTGAATAGATTCACCTGGCAACAGACTGGGGTAACAGTGTCCCTGTTATTGGACTATTATGAAGTCACTGCGAAGAAATCTCTGGAGAATGAGGGAATAAACTCTTCAGGAAAATAAAAAATTAAAGCAAGTGAAATAACAGGAAAAAGAAGTCAGGAAATGACTGGCTAAGTGCATCTCACTTGAGACAGTAACATTTGCCTTAGTATAAACTCTTCAGACTCCCTACATTAGTTCTTTTGTAGGTTATTTAGAATCACAGCTCTGTTTCAATTGGCTAAAATTGGTTTTGAGGTATTACTGTCTTTCCAATCTTTGTTATTTGAGTGGCACAAAAGAGAGGCAAAAAGACGTTGCTAATTATTTTCATCATTCAGATAACACAGAGCTTTAATTTATTCTTTTAGTTGCTGGAAGCTTAAAAAAATGTTTAGCTAAAAAAACCTGGGAATTTTATTTTATAGTGCAATTGCAATCATCTCCCCTTCATGCAGTACAGTGCAATGGTACGTTTTAAAGCAGATGTTACTCTTGCTTGACAGACAATTGGCAGCCTGGATGGCCTCGGGAGCAGATTATGGCCAATAATAACTTAACACTTAAGCTTTCAATATTGGCATGGGTTTGTTAGGGTTTTGCTTTGGTTTTTTTTTTTAGATATATATGATCCCTTTCATGCTTTTTTGTACTTCCTACGAAGTGAAGGTGCATACACCAGACGTGAGAGAGGAAGAAGTTTCTTCCAAGTCCTAGCAGGCTGATGGGGAAGGCTGAGTGTCAGAGCTTGTTATGTGGCTTACGGAGCTGCTTGTTTTGCATTCACCTTAGTTCTCATTTCTGCAGCTGTTAACTAACTTACTGTTAGACTCCTGGACTTAAAGCTGCTGTTGCTTTCCCTGTAAAGCTATGGAAGCTTTCCTTGTAAAGTTATGTAGGTATCTGTACATTTGATAAGGCATATTTGGAGAGACTGAGAATGACATACTAGAAAGATTGTGCTTGGATAGTGAGATTATTTTCTCAAATTTCCTAAGGTGAGTGGGTACTAATATGATTTACAGGAAATTGTACCACTAATGCCAAATTATATGCTTCTGTTATAAATGGTATAAAGCTAGATCCTTGCTTCAAGACCCATTGGCTTAGAGATGAGCAAAATCTAAATTGAGTGAGGAAACTTTGCGGAGTAGGTAGATCCTGCAGAAATTCTGTGTTAGGGGAAGGTAACCACCTATTACAAGGTATGTAGATAGAAAAGTGGGAGGGAAGCAGTGACAGAGAAGGAACTGAGAACAGAAGAGTTCTTAAAAAATATATAGAGAAAAGGAAAGGGTGAAGAGGGGCGAGAGGAAGAGGCTGAACTCGTGTGAGGCAGAAACTCATGCGAATAGAACTCATGAACTTGTGCTCAACCAGTAAGCTGTGATTTGACGCAAAGTCCTTGTATGTGGTATCCTCCAGGAAGGAGCAGAACAGGTCCTGCAGTGTCTTCCCTGAGCTCAGAAAAATTCCAGGCCTTCTCACTTCACCAAAAATAGCCCCTGGTTCTGCTTCCACCTGCCAGAATGACTACCATCATCATTCATGGATGCCTGCTGTGCCGTGGATGAGATAAAATGAAGACAGAAGCGCTTGGGTTATGATTTGCAGGTAGCAGAATCACTATGTGCAAGGTGTCAGATGCCTGTGGTAGCAGACGAAGGATGAAATTTCACCTGAGGTGGCTGCAGGAGCTATGTGCTATCTAAATGTAAGCACAGATCAAGTGTCTGTGGTTGTCAAAGACACACTTTATTTACTTTGACCTAACGAGAGTCATCAAATATTTCAATGAAAGAAGTTTTGTCACTTGATCTTGTGTGGATAGGAGATCACAAAATCTTTGTATTATGAACATGCTGAGCAGGTTCAGAAGGCAACACTGACCAAAAGGGGAATAAATAGATCATGTCTTAATACTTGGCACTTGTGACTGGTTTGAAAGAACAACATAGTGATGAGTTTTTATTCTCTTCATCTCTGGCTCATGTTGCCCACCAGTGCATTTCTGTGCTTTGGGGGCAGGGGGAAAGGCAAATTCCTATGGAACAGATCATCAAGTACATCTAGCATAACTACCTCAATGCAAGCTTTGAGATACACTTTGTCACTGGGGCTCCTCTTGCAGCTAGTGGAGTTTTTCTGGGATTTGCCTTTTCACAGGTCTGAAGTACAGCTCAAAGGATTCTATCAGGGTGTGCCAGAGATGGGTATCTAGAACTACCAGCTATAACTTTTAGCTTCTGCTTTTAACGGTTCAGGTGGTGATCATAAAGGCATGTGATACCTGAGCTCTGATAATTTTACTTTAAAAAATATTTTGACCTTGCTAGACTTGCTTACTGTAGGGAATACTGGCAGACTGTGAGGTCTGTAGGTAGTGATTGTGTGTATGCTCACATGTGGCAGTCTTCTATACCATCAGTCTGTTGTGCACTTACTGAATCCGTCGGGTTTTCTTTTAGTTGCACTTTGAGATTTTGTCTGGTTGCAAGGTAAGTACTTGTAGTTGGGTCTTCACATTCTAGGCTGTACAAAATTTCTCTGGTTGGGTTAAAACTTACACAGTGTTTTTGCTGCATGCAATGCAACTACGTACCTTTTGGAACAGTGCTGTTTCCAGAAAGAGTCCTTGCGTTTCACTACAGATAATAGTGAAAGTGTAAGAAAACTTGTGATCAGTTCTGACACAAGATTCAACCCTAATACATTAAGTAATCAAATACCACAATATTGTGATATTTTAAAGAGTAAGAACTTAACTGTTACTTCATGTGACCTAGAAGCCATCTAGAGAACGCAAAAACCAGTGTTAAAATTGGTTAAATTTTTTATTATGCCATGTCAGAAGTGTCTTAAGTCACTTACACTCTGCTAGCCCCCAACCCCAGCTCTGCATGCTGAACAAGAATGCGTGCACAGCATCGTGCATTGATCTTCTAAAACCCATATTGTGAAGTCAATACCAGAAGAGAAACATCACCTACGTCATACAGAGAGGAGTGAAACAGCTCCTCAATAAAAAGCTAAATAATGACTAACAGTTGTTTTTACTGGTCTATTTATACTACTTTAAATGTGCTTAAGAGTTTTTACATGGATTACTGCACTGCAGTGGTCCCAGTATCTGTGGCTAAGCAAATCTGAACATATAACTCCTTTTATTTTGTTGAAACTTTGGCTTTTAGCTAAGGGCATGGGGGGGAACCTAACAGGCTTTTTCAGTAATTTTTACTGTATCTTTTGCTTTCAGGCTATATGACTATTGTTTAAATATTGTGAAATTACACAGAGGAGCATAACACCTGGTGTATTTATTTCTGTACTGACCTTTATTTTTATAACACCCTTGTTAAAGCAGTAAATGAACAAGAAAGGTAATCAAAAGCATGTGAAAAGCCTACAGACCAAATGGGATGAATAATTAACTACGTCAGTTTATTCCATAAAAGAAAAGTGATGTAGCGTTGCCTGTTTAGTGCCAGAATCATATGTTGAGACAGATTTTTTAAATCTGAATTTGGAGAGCAAATAACTAGAGAGGCAACTTGTCATCTGCTCTTTCATTTGAGGAGTGGGGTGGAGTTCCTTGCATTCATGGTTTGTTTCTGTTGCATGTAAGGGTTTTGGCCTGTGCAAATTGCTGCAACTCATTAAAGTTTCCCAAAGCATTTAATAAATATTTGCAAATCTAAAAGCTCCCTCCCTAGCTGACATAAAATAGAAATATAAGCCATTCAGGCCCCTTTGAGTTGCTGAAATGTTCAGTATTCTTGGTTTTAGTTTACTGTCAGCTTTTTTATTTTCTTTTTCTTTCCCCCAAACCTTTGTTTTATTGTAAGCAATGTTAAGTCTGCAGGAGCTACTTTTGAAAATGTATTTCTGTCCGGACTTAATGCTGGCAGCAAGTACTTTTCTCAGCTGTGGAAAAGAGTTGATACTCTGGAACCAAAATCGGAACTGCAGCTAGGTTGGTGCATGTTATTCCTATGTGCAGAAGGTGACACCTCCAGCCTGTTCCTTCCACTTGCTTACCTTTTGGCAGTCTGCTTTGGTTGTAATGTACATACCAAGAATTAGAGGGCATAAGCTGAAGTAGCTTCTGTTGCAGTTTGCGCTGTAATTTCTTGGACAACCCTCTATTTCTCTGAATTCCAAGTTTATATCAGCAAAAGCTTGTTCATGCAGCAGCAAATGTGAGTTGTTCTGGGGAGGAAGTCTCTGAGATCTAACATAACCACTGTCCTTGGAGCTCCTGAATTTTTGGCCTTGGCTGTAGTTTTGAAACTCAGACGTACGTGGTGGGATTTTCAGTGAGGGCAGTAGGTAAAAGCATTCCTTAAAAATAATGGAATTGAAGTCAAGGCCTGACAGACCTCGTGGATGAGCAAAGAGCAGTAGTTGAAAGTAAGAGTGGGTCTTGCTTGAGGAACTGTTGGTACCATTGGCTTGGGAAAGAGCTGGGGTGCAACTGAAGTGTTTCTCAAACTTGTCAAGTAACTGACTACAGAAAGTGAGTGTACATGTCAGTCTGTTTATTTGGGAAGGGTCTTTGGAAAATGTTTTTTTTCAATGTGTAATACAGTATGGAATATTAACTCGGTGTGTGGAAGTTGTAATTAGGCTGGCATCATTTGGCTAATCTCACAGGAAGTATATTTTTGAGGGTTTAGTAGAGGATATAGAGTTTAATCTGCCTGTTGAGACCACTAAATATCTGATTTATAAGCAGTAGTTTATGCAGGTTAAATTACTCTAAGGACATGACCAAATGAGAGAGAAAGGGAAAAAATATTTAGACCGTTTTCTAATGTTTTGATCTTTTAAAATGAGTTCTGTGTGTTGGGTTTTGTTTTGTTTTGCTTTGCTACTTTCAAAGGTAGGAGGTCTCCCCTGTCCCACGTGAGGCTGTTTACTGCAGGATCCCAGAGCCTGCTGCCAAGCAGAGCTCCCAGCTCAGGTACAGAGGAGCCGTGGCTCGGTGCAGTGCCAGGAGCCGTGGTTGGACTCCAAGGACAGCATGGCTCTTGTCTGCTTCCTTTCCCACTCAACTCCGCTTTGTTCCTTTTTTTCCTGTGCTGTTGCTATGACTGAAGATGGTAATATGTTTACAAATCAAAGACACCAAAGCCAGCCATGTGTTAAAGCATATCCTTTTAGACTATCTGAATGCAAACCTGAGGAAAAAAAACATGAATCTGTTTAGAAAGTTCAAAGGAGAGGGAGGCGGGGAGGCTAGGAACAGAATATTGGCTGTGGCTTCATTTCTAATCAAATCATATTGGCAAATAGGCTGCTAACATCTCCACAACTCTAAAAATAGAAAAATCTAATATGAGTTCATTACGTAGGAGCTAGCATTAAAAGAGAATTGGCCACTAGCGTTTGTCTATCTGCTTTTGAAAAACCCTCTATGTTTATCTTGAATGCAAGCTGAACACATGCCATTTTCTATTGATCATTTTCTTTAAATGCTCTGAATTAAGATTACAAGCTGCCTTAAAAAGACCATCAGGCTTACAGCACTATTATATGGCGCCATAAAATGATGCAGGGAAGGTAGGCGGTGAGCACAGGAATGAACTTTGTATCCTGCTTTCAATGGTTCTGTTGTGCTGTAATGGCCAAAGAACGTGGGGAGCAAAGTTACTTGAGCTGGGCAGCCTGTGGCTTCGTACAGGAATATTGTCATGAGATGAGTGCCATTTTTTTTTTTTTTGGACTATGGCAGTGGTTTGAGGGAGGCCACCTTCTCTGTGATTAGGTAAAGGAGGCAGTGGCTTTCAATAAGCCGAAAAATAACTCTTCAAGATGCTCTGAAGCATCTTCTGTTGTTTTCATACACTTGGCAGAGAAACTGTTTGGTGAACTCTGTGACTCAGTTCCTGGAAGGTGGAAGCCATGGATGGTGAGCGTTTGTGTGTGTGACAGCTCGCCCAAGCAGAAGAGCAATAGCCTGTGCTCCTGTTTCAGAAGCGCCTAATTATTATTGCTATCCTGGTCTAGCCAACACAAGTTGTGGCTTTATAAAAATCTGAAATACCTATTTGCTACATGAAGTTTTTGTTAGATATTAATACCTCCTTATTCCTGCTTAGACAATATAGGTGGCTTTATGTTTCTTCATAGCATGTGAAGCTTACCAGCAATGCTGGAAGAAATTTTTAGGGTAAAACACAGGTCTTTACCAATGTCTAACTTACATATGATAAAACCAAAATTTTATTTATAACTGGTTGACTTACCATCACTGTGAATTCAATAGCAGACACTATGGAGGACATAGCAAAATCCATTCTCTTTTAAGACTATTTTATTAATTAAGCAATATTATCTGTTGCTGTGTCAAGTATGTGTTCAAACTGAAATGTATGGATTGCATAAAATAACATGCTTTGGATTTTGCCGTATCTGGAATAAACATTTGTTGTTTGTGTGGTATAATATAAATCATCACTATTATTTTGAAAGATAAATTGTTCTGGGATAGTCTTAATTTTCTGTATCTCTAAGACTTTTAAGAAACATTAATGCATATATTGGCAAGATTTGTGAATCTTGTTAAATATTGTACCAGGTAAAATATATCCCAGATAAAAAGCATGATTAAATTGATCTCAGATAAAAAGATGAAGTTGCAAATATTAGAATATTATCATGAATAAGCAGGTAATCGTCAGTGTAGATATTATTTTTGCAGCAAGCTATGCTTGTTTTTATTTATGTAAAGTTAACTGTACCATAATATTTTAATGACTGACAACATTAAGGTTTCTTAAGGTTTGCTCTTCCAAAAAATCTCAGTTTAATTACTAGGCGGTCCTCTTTGATATGAATTGACAAGTTTGCCTGTTTTGGCATCTGGCCATATAAACATCTTGGTAAAGTAAACCTCTGATCAAATTTGTTGAAACATAATTAATCTGAAGAATAATTTTGTCATTATCTGAGAGACACTATCCCAGAACAATTCAACATTGTTAGTATTGCCCTACTGGATTAAATAAATAATCCTCCTGCCACCATCACTTCCTCTGGAGGGCTGGGATGAAACACCCAAGATACCCTTAATGATGCTGAGATACAAATTAAATTGTGACTCTAAAAAGATTATGAAGGCCTTAATCCCCTCTATCCTCCTAGACAAGGTTTTAACAAAAAAAAAAAAAGAAAACCCTGAAAGGCCTTTAATATGAAGGCCAGGGGCCTATAACACTTACAGAAAGGCAAGAAAAGCCAGTAAAAGCCAGTAAAAGTGATACAGGCTGCAAATCTGTCATGGCTTGTCATTTTCTGAAGTGACTCTTGCTGTTGCATTTTTGGTGTTGCCTTTTTAGCCCTGCTGTCTCCTATGATAGTTCTTGACTCAATCTGCACCACATTGAGCACGATTTTGGATAAACTTATTAATGTAGCAAAGAAGTTGTGTAAAGTTGGCCTATAATATTTTGTCAACCCTCTCAATTACGGTATCCAAGGTAAGTGGTTTTAGTTTTACTGTGTTAAATGACTTTTAGATTAGCAATGTGGTTTTAGCAGATGAAGAAAGACCGACTTGAACCCAGTTTTTCTACTGAATCTGTTCTGCTCTACGCAGTTTCACGTGCTGTGCACCTGTACAATTGCCGAGCACTTTCCAGTAATCTGTTAAATAAAGTAATTTCTGTTTCTGGAGTCTGATTCACATTTCCTAGTTCTGTGTTTGAGAATGGTTTTTGTGTTGGATGACAGAGAGAAAGGAGTGGGGTTTTTGTTTGGATTGGGTTTTTTAAGTTTAGTTTATGAGCACTGAATTTGTGCCTAAACTTTGTGTATAATATGCAATCTCCTGTGTATTTGTACTACATAAAGAGATGTTCCCCAGATGTGCCCAATAGCTGGAGCAGAAGGCAGCGAGCTTTGTAATGACCCTTTAGTATCTGCAGGAGTTAATTCAATCCTTGACATTTTAGTTCTGGCCAAACAGGGATAGATGTATTCTCAGTTTGCAAACGTATCTCTGAGAGGAAAAGTCCGCTTTCATGTGCCACCACTACCCTGGCAATATGTAATGGTTGTTACTCAAGCCTGTGCAAAAGACATCAGAGGCTTTGTACCATACTCTCAAAATTTGATGAATCCCATCAAGGCAGTTTAAAAAATAGTTTCTTTTTTATTCCCTAAAACTTAAAAAAAGGCTGTGATTTAACACTTCTCTTACAAGTACTATGGTGACATAATTAAAACTTAACATTGTTTATCTTCCAAAATTGTCTGAGTTGCTATCTCAAAGTTATTAAGTTTAATAAATCTCACTAACTGGGGAAGTGTGTTCTCAGGAGGGGAATATTATTAAGACTAGATAAAAATTTTACCATAGGGTTTTATTCATCTCTAATTGGATGAATCTCTTTGATTTCTTTTCAGTTAGACAAGCCTTCTACACTTTGGGTTTTAATTAAATGATGTTATCTTATTGACTTGTGGAACTTCTCTACAATACAATTTCTTTTATAGGTTGAGATATCTTCTGTAATGTGCATTAGTCTTTGAAGTGTATGGCGTATACAAAACTTTGAAAGAAAAAGGAAAAATAATGGCGTATGGAGGTGACCCATCACTGAGTACAAATAACGGGTTATTATACTTCAATAAAATTGTTGTAACAGTCTTAGCTGAACTTGGTTCAGAGAGAGAAAACAGATAGATAGGAAAGTTGTTTGTATTTTTTTAAAAAACAAAGCCCCAACCTCTTATAGGAATGAGTCATGCCAGTACAAACACATAAGCATTTTAAGAGACTGGGTAAGAAACTATTCAAAATACTGTGTTGTAGACAGTGTTTTAATGTGCGGTGATTCCTTCAAGATACTTAACCCAAGAGTTTGTTTTATTTTTGGTAGGACTTTAAAAGGTTTTTTTCCTTTACAACTAACAAATAAGCAATTGGTGCACACACGAAATGTTTCTTTAGAGCGTGCAGAACAAGCTGAAGTATTCGATTACTCTGGATTGGTATCGTGTGCATACGGAGCCTCTTCAAAACGGATTCAGAGATCTGCTTGTAGGGGCACGCATGTCTCCAATATGTTGCCATTTGTGTCCTTTTCCCTGGAAAAGTTATATATATTTTTTCTTTGTTAATTCATATTTAGTTGTATCTATTTGAATTGATTTAATATTTGATTTGATTGTTAGGGTGTAAATTTCAAGTACTATACCAAGAGCAGGTTCTCCAGAAGGTATATGTCAGCTGAAACATTGCTTTATATTTTTTCTATGTATATGAGATTTTCTGTGGACTAGTACTTGCTTATAATAATAATAATTTTATGTGTATTTAAAAATATTTCTGTAAGCATATTTTTATACATGAACATGTATATAAATAAGAAAAGAGTAAGCATGCAAATAGCATTTGAAGACTTTTCCTCTAGAAGAAAGAGAACTGTTACAGTTGCTCTCAAGAAGATTTGATGAGATCTGTTTGTAAATGGAAAGCATCACCTGTGACCCTGTTTAGTAGCACAGTCACAGCAGCAGAAAACTTTCCTCCATTATATCTTTACTTTTCAAACCAATGTTACTTATATTAACTTGAGGGATAATGTTTCATTTTCTGCCAGGAGTAAGATATGCAAAGAATACGGCCTGAGCAGGAAACTGGTTCTGTTGCTTAATGCTTTGTATTGCCCCTTCAGTGAAAAGAATTCTTTAAAACAAGAAATGTAGATACAAAAATGTTTTTAAGTTCTGTTGTGGTTTTCAGGCGGTAGAGGGTTAAATCTGTTGAATCTGCAGAGAATTTTGGCACTTACTGCACTGCAATTAAAATGTTTTCTCCAGAGTTTATGCAGAGCAGTTTTAATCAATATGTATAGGATCTTAATACACCATTATTGCAGTACTGTTTATGAATAACAACCAACCTTTATAATAATGCATCTGTGTGATTCCAGTTTTCGTTGTCCTTACCTTGCATAATGAAATATGGTTTTGTTAATAAAAATAATGTAACGCTTTTTTTCATTATAAAGTAGGCTTTAAAATAAAACGTTTCATCTCTTTTCTTTCTTTTCTGGGCTTGTCTTCTTTCTGTTTTTCTTTCAGTGTATGTAGATCATGAAGTATGACCAAAGTTTTGGATTTTTTTGGTGACCCACTCTTCATGCAGTTCTTTGTCTTTGGGCTTATTTGTAGTATTGGGTACAAATACAAGCCTTGGATATCAGGCATGGAACGAAAAAGATGTTGTTATAGATGTGCAACTTGGCAAATAGTGAATGTTTGCTTGTAAGTAACAAAGTAACATAAAGTTAGTAACAGTAACAAAGTAAGTAACATAAGTAACAAAGCTTTATCAACTAAAGTTGCATTGTCAAGAGATGTGCTAGTTATCACGAAGAAGTAAATAAAACTATCTTCAAAATGGAGATAATTTCCTGAAGTGCAGCCTGAAGTATAAGAGCAGGGGTGGGGAGGAGGAGAGGGGAAGGAGAAACCTAGTGGTGTTCAGGATGCTTCCAAATTCAAATAGGTTTGTTGGTTTGCTGCTGGCACCTGAAAGAAGGGCTACCAGGTATTGAACTTAATGGACAACCAAAGCTTAGAGCCCCTGATATCTAAAAGTTAGAGATGGGAGGAATATCTGTTATGTGTGAAGTCATCTTAAAAAGAGGTCAAAGCCACAGCTGTAAGCTTTCCAGTAGTTCCCATAAGAGTAAAAAGTTACATCTCAGCTGCTTAACAGCCAGTCAGTGGTTGCTAGTCTTGTAATGTCGTGGAGCAGACCTTATCTTTTGATAGCAAAAAATGAACTAAGTCCTGTACATAGGCAGAATGGCTGATGTAACAGGAATGTATTTTTGAGATTTTGCTTTATCAGAGGGCAAAGAAGAAAGCAGCATGCAGGCTCCTTTGAGCGAGTGACTTGGTTCATGTGCAGGACAAGATGTGATTGTTTACGTGTTCAGGATGTGTGGCTGCAGCATCAACGCAAACGAAAAGATCTGCGTGATGGAGCCATTGTTCTCTTGTTTATAAGTGGAAGTTTAGCAATGTTTAAAACAAACAAAGGAGCCACCTCTTGGGTCTTTTGCCTCTGATGGCCAGTCTAACTGGCTTTAGTATTTTGTCCCTAAATGGTAGTACTTCCAAAATTCCCTGCCAATGTGAAGTCCTCATGTTCCTGTTACAGAATAGCTCAAAGCTGGCAACTAAAATGGCTAAGAAGTAATGAATTAGACTTTCTAAACTCAATGTTGGGTTGTGCTTTTGGTTTTTGTAGATCTGTAAATCACATATTTAGGATTTCCTTAATCATTGTCTGCATTTTGCAGGAAGAAGGACTCAGTTGTTGACTATTAAGTTAGATGTGGGCGTTATTTCTTTGCAACTGAGGTCAAGAAACTTAGTAATATTCCCTGGAAGTCCCTTATTGTCCCTATTGTTGTACAGTTCCAGAAGCTGGGGTTTCAGGAAATTCTTAGACAATCTGAAGAGTAATGAAAGTAAAAGAGCTGACTGTGAACAGACAGAACTGGCTGGAGGGAGCAGGTGATGACCTGTTGTAGCTTTATCACAGTGGAATAGATATTTTGTGATGTGAAGTTAGGCAAAGGAGTGATACAAAGGAAAGCACATTCTAAATCACAAGTGGAGCAAAAGCAGAAGCATATGCTGCACCTCTGACAAGTGGTTAGTCATGGCAGGGATGTGGCTGGCTCTTTATCAAATTCTCATTCATAGAAAAGGATTTAATAATTGAAATGTATAGCAGCTGGCTTTTCACAGAGTATTTCACAGTATTCTGGAAAAATTCATTCTTGCCACCTATTTGAACATCTCTATAAAAAGAAAGCTTTTTATTGAATGGGAGGGGAAGAAAATCCATTAAAACTGGGAGGGAAAGCACTTATTAAAAACACTAGAAGTGAGTTGAACAATTAGTGCAGATGAAGAGGAACCCAAATGCCTTGCATCACTCTTCAGTAATGTGCCACCCTCACACTGATTCAGAGGCTGTATGTTGGAATTTGTGGCAGGTGAAAGGGACTCTAGTGGGAGTGAGAGCACAGGCTTCTCATAAGTGCTTCTCAATGGGACCACCCGTGTAGCACCTGGGGCTCTCAAGTGTTTCCTTATGTTGCTATGGAAATCCAAGAGAGAAGGAACATACACATAGAAGTGACGCTTATTTTGATTGAGGAAGTTACCAGAGAGTATTTTAATGACTTCTTAATTAATGGTGCTTATCTGAAGAGTGGAACTGATCTGAAGCAAGACAGTTACCTGTGGGGTGTGGAGCCTACCTGTTGCCCACTCAAGAAACGTAAGCATAGTAAATCTGAGTATTAGTTCATTGCTGTATTGTTTTCCCTAGCCAGGACAGTGATTTAACTTTGTTTTTAAATCCTTTAGGTGACTGCCAGACAGTAAATGGAAATTAGCTTGCTTACTTTTATAAAGGCCTGTTGAAGTTTGCAGTGTCCAGGCACAGAAGTTGTTTGTGTTGGAACTGGTTTGCTCGTGTTGGTTTTATGCTGCGGAGCAACCTGGAACAGGACCGAGTGCAAGTGGTGACATGGGAGGCTTTTTTCAGTGGATGTTGTTGGGTTTTGAAGGAGCTGGCATTAGCAATGAAGCACAAAACTGCCTCTTCCCCCCATTGTTCTCTTCTCCTGTTGTTGGTTTAATCTGAAATAGCCCCATGTCTCAAGACTTATTTACACACAAGCAGTGACCTAGCTCGTTTGGCCTTAGTTCAGTCCTTTAATTAGAAAATAGATAAAAGGTTATTTCTGGGATATTCCTGGATTTGAGGCAAAACAACATTGATGTGGACTTGGCTGTTTGGGTCGCAAGGCTATATGTGGCTATTTGGCATTGGCCACGTTAGACCGAGAGAGTAAAAGCTGTCTTTCTAGCAACACAGAACTTACATGTATATGCTTTCATTGACATTGCTTTCTACAGAGTTTGTTTAAAAGCATTTCAAACTTCAGTTTTTTCTTAAATTAAAGTTGCAAGCACATCTTTCTTGAGGTGCCTGTGCTTCCAGTCTCAACTCTGTGGTGCTAATAAAAAGAATTAAAATGGAGGGAAAGACAGGTGATCAAACTGACCCTGGGAAGGAGTGGGATTTTTATCTGAGGTCTTTCCCAGTATGCTTAGTTGCTTAGTCTCTATCTGAGGTCTTGCTTAAATTGCTGAATGTAACAACCGAATTTTTACAATTACCAGACCATGTTGGCATAATGGGGAAAAAATTCAAAGGCATCCCAAGCTCTGCAGGCTGGTGTGCCTCTGTGTGATGCCTTACTCATGAAATGGCCTCGGAGCTCCCCAGCCTTTGAATATTGAAGTGCAGGTACCTGCCAAAGGGTATCTGGGGTTATCTCCAACTACCACCTGGAATAAACCCCTGCTGTGTGTTAGTGAGATGCCTTGCAGCTTTAATGTTTGCCTTTTTGAGAGGTGATAGAGGAACTGTTGGTGGTGAAAGAACGACCTTCTGTGTTATTGGACTCCATCAGCATTTGCCAGGGCTGTCAGACAAATCACTTACCCTGGATCTCCGCTTTCCCTGGTAAAAAGTAGAAGCAGGGTTTGCTGTCTCCCTCCATTCCTATATTCTCAGCCTTCTCCATGATTTTTAGTATGGCGTTCTGAGTGGAGGTTTTTCTGGATGTAACTATTAAGTAGCTCTTTAGAAAAAGATGAGAAGGTGTTTTGCTGAACCATACTGTATAGCAAATTTTGGGTGCTGATTTTATATAGCTTAAAACCCTTTATGATGATTAAACACTGTTTTAAGCCTTCCATGAAGGACTCTTCTGTGGGTTTTAGAAGGAGTAGTGAATTTGAAAGAGTCTCTCCTCAGACACGTATCTACTTGGGAATATACTGAAAAGTGACAAGGCCTCCTCTGCATGTTCGTTCACCCATTTGAAGCCCTGTGCTTCTGGTATATGTATGCTTCTTGACAAAAAGAGGATTACTACTGATTATTTTAGTTGCTATTGCTAAACCCTAAAAGCTTTAGAGCTGCCTTAATCCTATCTTGTATGTTTCTTATGGGGTTCTTTTTCTAAGCACTGATCAGTTACCCCTCTAAAACTCTTGCAAGATAGACTTGAATTGTCATCATAAGCTTTTGTTTAGCTTGCACAGCTATGACTGGTGCTGATAATGAGGCTGCTTGGGAAAAGAAAAAGAATAAAACCCAACCACTTTTAAACTGAGCCTCTTTGAGTAAGTTGATCACTTTGTGTCTTCATGGTTTGCTTCTGTTAGTGAGGCAACCCAAAGACATGTTCTTTCTGGAGCCTGATGCATATATGGAGTCAGTGACTCTGTCTTGCAAGTGCTTCTTTCAGCAACTTCTTAATAGAGTATAAAAGACATCTGTGAAGTAAATGGTAGAGTTCAGTTTGACACCTCAGCATAGGTAGCTGAGCTCTCCGTTGCTGCTGTTGACACAGTCAGTGGAACAGAGGAAGTGACTCATCTGAGCACCATGGGATGGGTGCTGCAGGGTGGGCTGTACTGGGGTGGGCTGCAGACTCTCTGTGCTCTGTTCACTGCAGATTTTTTTCTCCCAGATTGATCCTACTCAGGATCTTTGGGACAGAAATAACCTTCTACATCTGCTTTGCAGTTTGCAATCGGAGGAACACGATGTTCTCATCCGTTCAGCAGCCCTTGTCCATATGGAACCTCTTTCCTACTGCCCTACCTGTGACATTTGGGCACATTGTGCCTTTTGTGCTCTGGGCTTATTGTTGGCATGGCCTGCAAATCTGAGCTTTGGGTTGCTTTTGCAGATGGTAAGTGAGAAAATATATGGATCACTATGATGCTTGTAAAATCCCTATCCTTGCTTCTGTGATTGGGTTTTCAAAGCACTATGGGGCTCTGAATGCTCCTTTATGAATGGAAGGCTGCCTTTTACCCAGCCCTTCACGTACCTGCCAATTCATGCATCATGAAGGGTATGTTCATTGCACTAGGCAGTTATTCTCCTGTCCACTTGATGCTCTGGACTTTGTCTTATGATGGGCTACATGAAGAGCCCGGCCATGCAGCCTGGGAATCTGCTTAGCCCCTTGGAAAAAGGGGCAGATGAAAGTTGCTTTACCTCTGAGTGGTACCTATTGAGTCATCCGTGGTGTCTGGCTCTGATGCAGGCAAGGAGCCTGAATTGCTGCACTCCTAAATAACAGTTCTTAAAAGCTGAGCAGCATAAACATTAAAATTAGTTCTCAACTGGGTTGTAGCAAAGCGCATATGTGAACTGTTTCATAAAACGCAATGGTTTCTCCAAGCCTCAGATTTCTTCTTTCAAGTTAACGTCAGCTCTGGCTATCCCAGTAACCACCCTGGACATGTCTGGTATTTCCTTAGGCTCTGAGCTGGTGCATTGCCTTCCTTGTGTTATCACCTGTCTCAGGATGCTTTCTCTTGTCTGTTGCTAATCCCCAGCTCCCTATTAATTGTTATTGTGATAGGAGGGTGATCATCCCATTCTTTTTTCTTTAAGTGCTTCTCACTTTCAAAAATATAGCTGGTACCAGGTAGGTTGTTTTGGCTACTGGAGCCACTACTGTGTGTATATATATTGTTTCTTTTCTTTCTTTTGGCCAGCCACATGAAAATCTAAAAAAAACCCCAAATCAATCTCTCAACAACTTCTTTATTAATAACAGCTTGGTGACTTTGTCAGGTGCTGGTGACCCAAGAGTCACAGAAAAAAATGGCATGGATGGCATTCATCTTCTCTTCCTGTAGCATAGCTGGAAGAACAAACCCCAAAACCAAACCCTCTCCCCTGCAAACCCACACAGGAACAATCAATCAACCAAAAAAACCCAACCCAAACAAAACCAAGCCCCACCACACCAACAAAAAGGTGTATGACATCAAGAGCCTCTGTTGCTTGACCCAACCTTGCATCATGATGGCAAGAGCACAACTGCCATCTATGGCCAAATACAATCAGATAGAGATAACTCTTACCGATGGACAAGAGTCTTCTGTACCCTTGGTCAGCTCAGTCCAGTAAGCTAAAAAAACTACTAGTAGTGCCTTGGGAATTTAAACACAATGATTTTCTAAACTTTGCTGAATGTAAGCTGACCCTTTGATTAGTTTTACTCATTTCAGAAGGAGATTAGCCACACACAGCTGATTTCCTCGACCCCAAAAGCAATGCAGCTTTCAGCAGCTGGATTCCCTCGATGCTATTGTTCTTTTTATCTCTACTGATGTGGTGACTTTTTGAGGTTCCAGGAAGGCAGGGGGTGCGTGGTGATGATAGACCTTGCTGACCGCTGGAGACTCCAGTGAGCAAGTGGATATAAGAGAGAAGGGATCTGCTTTGGGCTTGTATCCAATTATTACAATGTATTTTTAGGCTGTTTTGTACTAAGGAAGTAAACACTTAATGCTGTGTAAAGGTCAGAGATAGACCCACCCATTCTTGGAAGTATGCACAGCTTGTCCTGAGTGACATCAGTGATGGGTCTGTCTTGTGTATGCGTGCAATTTGGTGATTTGTTACTGTATACTTTGGTGCCAAAGCTTATTCCAAAATGTCTTAGGTTGTTTCAGGAAACTACTGTTTTATACTGAGCTTTTTATCTTTACTGAATTTGTCCAGACCCAGTAAATCCATTTAAAGAAATATGCAACATGCGGTATGGATCTGGTATCTATCTTTTCAGCTATTTGCCTTGATAGCTTTTCTTTGCTGTATGAGCCTTTGAAGAGATACAAGTATTCTATGTCAAACTATTTTTGCATCTATTAAATGCATATTTTAGCTACCACAATAGTATTATGAGTGTTACCACTTTAAAAAGTGATCTCTAAAAGCTATTTTTTTATTTAGTGATATTTCTAAGACTTTTTCAATTTAAAAAAAAACCACAAAACAATAAAAATGGAAGTTAGTTTTGGCACGTGTGATTTTTGCTACTCTTTAAATTAGGTATCACTCTGAATATAGACTCTCATCCTTGTGTCTCATGTGCAAATGCTAAAATGAGATCTCATCAATGAAGTGGATTTTCTGCGAAGCACATATGACTGATGGTATGAAATCATATACAATTTTAATATATTTATAAAAATTACTTGCACCTCCTTTTAATAATGAAGCACATGGCTCAATATCAGTTATTTTTAACAACCTGATAAATTGCAGAGCTATTAGGCCACAGCACTGGTTTAATCCTTGGAATAGAGTTCAACTCTTAAAGCTCACCATTCACCAATATTTTTCTGAAGAAGCTGTTAACTCCAGAACTCTTCAGTTTGCATTCTTCAGGTATCCGTTTTTCTTAGAGGTTGGTGAATGTGAACCTTTCTGCTACCTGGTTTGCACCCTGAGCCAGTACAGTAGCAATACAAAACCAAAAACTACAGTAATCCATAGTAACATAAAGATATGAATATAAAGTAGGAGTAGAGATGATCTTGTCTCTGAAATGGTCAGATCCAGATCCAATTTTATGGCTGCGTTACCCCTTCTGTGTTTGTAACCCATCACAATAGACACAGGGTGAGAACAGATCTCCTGACCAACTTGTGCATGCTGCATGCCATTAACAGTGGGAACCATGGCTGGCTCTTGAGCCTACATTTTAAGGGCAATACAGGAATACTGGAGAGAATTTCCAGGAGGGCCACCAAAACCGTGCAAGGATGAGAAAAGAAGCCTTACAGCACTGATGAATAATGTTTTTATGTTTTTAATCGAGGAAAAGGTTGAATGGGGATCACTGGCCATGGATGTGCGTATACATCTTGCTGCAAGATCTGCAGTATTATAGACAACACTAAATACTGCAGTTGGAAATCAAATTTTTACCACAGGATGTCAGGCGTTTTGAAGCAAAGAGTTAAAGCATTTCTCAAATCTATCTTTAAAAGATACTTTAGTGCAGCTTCTGCCTTGTCTCTGCAATGGTCTTGCCTGACCAATTGTATGAGTTTCCTCTGGTCTTAAGGCTCTGAAACCCCATGATGGCTAGGGTGTTTGTTAAGCAGTTTCTAGAGATGTGATGTTTTGGCAGCTTTAATGAAATGTACCTTCATTGTCACAGAGGCCAGCACAAGATGCTAATAGGGATGAAGTTACTTGGATTAGGGCATTTCTGTCTCACACTTCCTCTGTGGCTTTGACTTTATACGAGGAAACTTCTATTTTGCTAATATAAGCTACTTTATATTGTGAACTTGTTATAATTACATGTGGAAAAGGAAACTGACTGTTGGATTTAAAAAAGTAAAATTCAGGTCCCATTTATCTCTTTTCTCTCTCTGTCCTCAGGTGGAAAGACATGACATGAATACTCTGAGTTTACCACTTAACATTCGCCGTGGAGGCTCTGATACCAACCTGAACTTTGATGTACCAGATGGGGTCCTAGAGTTTCATAAAGTCAAACTCAGCGCAGATAGCTTGAAACAGAAAATCCTGAAGGTTACAGAACAAATCAAAGTTGAACAGACAGCTCGTGATGGAAATGTGGCCGAGTATTTGAAACTGGTAAACAGTGCAGACAAGCAACAGGCTGGGCGCATTAAACAAGTCTTCGAGAAAAAGAACCAGAAATCGGCCCACTCCATTGCCCAGCTGCAGAAGAAATTGGAACAGTATCACAGGAAGCTCAAGGATATTGAACAAAATGGATCTTCCAAAACTACTAAGGATACTTCCAAAGATAACTTGAAAGATATTCAGCATGGAAAGCCTCGTAGCTCTGGGCATGGAGCAGAGAGCGGCAAGTCGGGTGTGCCAGGTGTATCCCTGACACCGCCTGTCTTTGTTTTCAGCAAGTCTAGGGAGTTTGCAAACCTGATCCGAAACAAATTTGGTAGCGCAGACAACATTGCTCATCTCAAAAACACCTTGGATGAATTTCGGCCAGAAACGAGTTCTAGAACGTATGGGGGCAGTGCCACCATTGTTGCCAAACCAAAATACGTGAGTGATGATGAATGCTCGAGTGGGACGTCGGGCTCAGCAGATAGTAATGGCAATACTTCCTTTGGTCCTGCTGTGGCAAGTACCCTGGACAGCCAAGGAAAGCTTTCCGTGATTTTGGAGGAACTAAGGGAAATCAAGGAGACACAGTCCCAGTTGGCTGATGATATTGAGAATTTAAAAACACAATTTAAAAGAGACTATGGCTTTATTTCTCAGATGTTACAAGAGGAAAGATATAGGTATTTTTTTTAACTGTTCTCTTGGTATGACTTTTGAATGTGTATAAAAGCTATTTGGAAAGTGTAAATGAGGATGTGTGCTTGTGTGTGTGATGTTTCAGAAGCAAGAGATAAAAATAATTCCAATCAATATCTGGTACCAAAATGTTCCACTCCTTCCAATAACTGAAAATACATGTGGAACATTAATATTTCCTATCAAATGATGTGGTAGTTCTTCGCCTTTTGTCAAAGGCCTGTCAAAAAATTCTTGTCTGACATCTTACTGGCATATTGTATTATGTGACTACAGCATATAGGAGATGCCAAGTGTTTTGTAACTGCTGGAAGGATTCTGATCTGTTGTGACTTGAAAACGCTGATCAGTCTACGCTGTAGCAGAGCTGACTTACAGCTGATAAATATAACCTTTAGTCCCAAGTACCTTGTCCAAATACTTCCCAGGCACGTCGCTGTCTTGTGAATGCAGTGTCACTTTGTACCCTGGTGTAACACACAGCTGTGAAATGTAATTTTAAGTGCTGCAGCATAACTTCCTCTTGCATTTGTTGCTTGGCAATTAATTCCTTTATCATCCACTGTGGGAAGTGAGATGTGCTCTACAGAGGGCTTGCACCTGCTGTAGCTCTATCCCATTTGTCCTATCGCTTGTTAAAGTAAGTGTTGATTCCTGAAGCCTTTACTATGCTAATGGGCAAAAACTCAGCATGAAACACATTATTTGGTGTCTCCTTTGTTTACAGTTCCTGAAATACAAGGGAGTGGTGGATATCAGGTGGCAACATGGGGGAGGAAAGAACAGAGCAAATGGCCTACTGTATTCAGGACTCAGTTTCAGGAGAAGGCAGAGTGGCCTTTTCTGACAGCTCGCTGCCATTAAGATCTCGAGCCTCCTGCTGCCATTTCCACAGGCAGGCAATTTTGCCTCCATTATTTTTGTGCTGACTGCAGTGTTTGCCATTTTGTGTTTTAAATCAAGTTACAAATTCACCAAAAAAGAACTCAGTTTCCTGATGGTTTAGTTGAACCGGTTTACTGTGCAGAGACACGTCAGAACAGGCTGTACATGAATGGCAGGACTTTGCAGTAGTGTTTTGAGAGGGGATCCAGGGAACATATTTTTTCCTTTCACTACTGGTGAGCTGTTAACTGACTTAAACTTACTTATGAAACCACATCTTCTTGTCTAAATGAAGAGTGAGAAACGGAAAAATGTGAGTTGGGTACCCTTAGGGACTGTTTATAGTTCATATAATTTGCCAATGATGTACAAATATTTGCTTTTTAACACCCACTGCCAGCAAGAAACACTCAAAAAAGGCTTTCTGTTTGCTGAATAAATGCTAATGGAGGGTTTCCCAAGTTTTCAGTGATTTCTCTATGTGCACTGTAATGCCAGTCAGATGAATCTCTAGTACACTGGGAAGTTACCTGTTAAAATGTGTAACTGTTTTCATGATTTAATATTACTTGAAAAGAAGGCACTAAATTTAGACCTTTTTTCCTAATAAGATACGAAAGATTGGAAGACCAGTTAAATGACCTCACTGATCTTCATCAACATGAGACAGCAAACTTGAAACAAGAGCTAGCCAGCATAGAGGAGAAAGTGGCATATCAGGCGTATGAGCGATCACGAGATGTTCAGGTACTTTGTTTTTTTTATAATAAACTTCTAAAATTTTGTAAAAATCTTGTACTGTAAAACATTTGCACATTGGGGAAAGATTTAAGTCTGTGTTTTGCCTGTTTTAAGCATCACCCTGTTTCCTGATTGATGTGAGGGTCAGGAACCTCCTGGGAACAGGGTGGGAAAGGGGTGGTACTGAATCTAAGAGTATCATTGGGTCCTTTCTAGGTGTAGGGAGGAGAAGTCTCTTGTGCAGGGCTCCTTCCTGTGAAGGCATCTTCAGGATGTAAGAACTGAATGGGACCTGAGTTCTCCAGCAGAAGGGCTGTGAAGTGTTCATTAACTCATTAGCAGGACCCTGGAGGGGTGTCTGAGTCTTCTAAAATGAATGGAAGTGCTATGTTTAAACAACCTTGTTTCTTTTATCTCTGTACAGTTGGGCCTGTTTAAACCTGTCTCTTTGGGAGTTTGGCAAATAAATGCTTTTACTCTATTTTAGCTTAAGTTGTGGATATTTTAAGTAACAATCTCATTTTGGAGCACTCTGTCCCTAAGGAATGGGGAGATTTTTCTTAAACAACTTGCTCAGCCTCTGAATGGAGAACTGTAGGTATTGGACTCTCCCAGCTGGACTTTCTCTAAAGCAGCATGAGATTATTTGAGAATCACTTACAGTCAGGGTGGAAGAAGGCCCAGGAAAGTTCTTCAGTGTGTAGTGGAGAGCATGCATGAACACCCTTGCCAGTGCAAGGGAAATGTTTGGAGTCTGAGTGTGGGAAAGGAAGCAGGGATGCTGGAGCATAATTTTCCCCTTTTAGACAGTGGTAAAAAGTTTTGTCAGGTTGATCGATCTCATTAAACTATGGCCTTGCACTGTGTTGCACAGTGGTGTCCAAGTCCCTGCTCCAGCAAAAAAGTGGCATTTTGGCAAGTAAGTGAAGCAGCTGGAAATTTTTCCATGTTTCTCTTTGAGAGGGCTTAACCGTGGGGTTAGTGACTTTAGAACTCTTTTACTCAAAGACCATCTTTAGTCCATCCTCAAGCAGAAGAGCAAGGTCTGCTTTCTTTAGAACAAAATATGAAGTGGAATAGATCATGTGAGAGAGAATACCATAAGAGCATCACCACAGATTTCCCCACTGCCCACTTGGGGTATGGATTAATGAGCCTTCATACTTGCAGAGAGAGAAGGCATCTCTTGCTGAGGATTCATTCCCAGCATTGTACCATGTGTAGCTTTGAGAGGAAAAAGTAACATAGACCAGAGAGGCCGGGTAAACCAAATGGTACTTGTTGCAAAGTAGATTTAATTAGTATCACAGCAAGCCTGCACTACCCTCATGTTTTAATGTAGTGCATACAATGAAACTAACTTTGATGGTGTTTTAATGCAGTGGAAGTTGCCATGGCAACCTCTTTCCCAGTACTTTATCTCATCAGTATGTGCAGGAAACATCTGTCATGAACATTAGAGTTACGCTACTTTTTCTCAAGCATGAGAAATGTAAAAACTACATTTTGGACAGTATTATCAGACTTGATTATGCTTGGGCAGGCAGTGATACACACATGCAGATATATATGTGCATTTCTTTTTATAAAGGACTTGGTGGTTCATTCAAGTTTTAGGAGTCTGTAATAAGTTACACTTCTAATCTAGCTGATGGCTGGCTTTGCAGCTAAAATGGGACAAGTAGTGTATGGAAATACAAGTGTCCTAATTCTTGGTTTTTGTCTCCAGGAAGCCTTGGAATCGTGCCAGACCCGGGTCTCCAAGC
>NW_010185358.1:0-12121 GCF_000695765.1 Mesitornis unicolor | reverse complement strand
AGCAGGAACAGCAAGCACAGCAGTCCGAAACGGTTAATGCCAAAGTGCTCCTGGGGAAATGTATAAATGTTATCCTGGCCTTCATGACTGTCATCTTAGTGTGCGTTTCTACTATTGCAAAGTTCATTGCTCCTATGATGAAGAGCCGTTTTCATATCATCTGCACTTTTTTCGCAGTGACACTGCTGGCAATATTTTGTAAAAACTGGGATCATATCATTTGTGCCATAGAAAGGATGATTATACCAAGATGAAGCTGCTGATCTTGCTGCTTTATTTTTCTTTTCTTTTTCCTTCCCCTTTCTGTTTTTTAAGTGCTGTATGTATACAAATTAATTTTTGTCAGTTTAAATGTGCAGACTGGACAGAGAAGGCTACAAAGACTTGGACTTTAAGGTGTAAATACATAAATGCATACTTGCTGGCAGTCAGTTGCCTGTTCAATCAGATTGTGTCTAATTGGCTCTGTGACGAACTGCTCGCTTATGTCAGTCTTCTGCCTTAATCCAAGGGGTTTTCCACTTTACACACCCAGAGGATGGTGTGATGCTCTGTGAGGGATCCAAGCTACTGCAAATGTCAGGTGTGCTTTTTACTGGACTGGAGCGCAAAGAGTGTCATCAAGAGGGAGTGCACCATCATGTGTATCAGCCCTGTTAGAAGAGTAACTTTCTGAATTCAATTAGAATGATAGGCCAAATGATACTGTCATATGTATTAACAGTTTTTGATTCTGAATGAATAGGTATTTGTAGATGGGGCTTCTAGTTTTCAGGACTGGCAAAACCTGATGCTTCTGCTAGTAACCCTTTGCACAGAGAGTTTATTGTTTGTAACTCAGACCAGTGATGACCTGACCACAGTCAGCGGTTGTTCTGTCCCGGCACTGCTCCTTATCGCACTCAGGAAACGCCTACATGTGGCCTAAGGCTTCCAAAAATGAACTGAGCTGAATGGGAAGATCTCCAGGCCACTTGGAAAAGAAGTAACGAAGCAAGCAAGTGGTGGGTAGGTTGTTATGCAGACCACAGTACTCGCTTCAAGCCCTGCAAGGAGAAATGAGTACACAGAAAGGCAACATCAGGTTAGCTTGTGGTAGCACTGAATTGTTGGGGTGCTCCAGCTGAATTCACAGCAGATGGGCGGTGGGGTCTCTGGGTACAGTGGATTTCTCTTTCTTGTGTCAGATTAAGGAATGTGGAAGAAGCATGAGGGAACAGGTCCTTAGGAGAGCAGGGAGTTCAACTTCTGTAAATACACAAACACTGTGCAGACTCTCTGGACAAACATTCCTGAATATAATGTATTAGCATACAGTACCACTGCTAGGAGACAGGGTTGGTTTTGTTTTCTTACTGGAATTTATTTTACTTGATTTAAAAGCTGCAAAAAAAAAATCCCTGAAATCTACTTGGCTTTCAGCCATGATGTAAAACAAGATCTTTAATAAATAAATAAATACACAAAGAAATAACTACTAAAAAAATACAAACAAAAAAAAACCCAGACCACACCAACCAGAATTCTTCTCCACTCTCCATTAAATGGAAGCAAATAAACAAAAGTCTCCAGTTGTTTGATGTTCAGTGTTGCTTACTTTGCAAATAATTGTCACAACAGGTTTGTTTTCAGCTGCTGTTTGTTATGCTGGTTTTATGGGGAGAAGGGGATTACTTGATGTGTGTATTTGTTTTTAATCAAGTGCAATAGCTGGTGTAGAAATTCAGAAAACCTTGTTCTGAGGAAAGGGAGGGTGGGAGGGGAGACAAGGGAATAACTTTGACATTTTACCACGATTGGATTAACAGTGAATACAGTTACTTTTTGTGGCTTCAGGGTCTGAAGGAAGGACAGAATTAACTGCATAAATAATGATATGACTCAGCATTTAGAAAATTCAATTAAAACTCTTCAAAAAGTCATCAAAGAATTATTTATATGTGCTGTATCTTTGAACAGAGAAATCAGGAAAGATTGTACTGGCTCACAAGCACCGGAAATGGATCAGCTCAGGCACACCCATGTTCCCCTAACCCAGCCCTGCCCAACATTCAGGGGAAGGTGGAGCAGAAAGCCAAAGTCCTGCTGAGAATGATGTGCCTTTATAACGCCCAAACTTACCCATTGGTTTATCCCTGGCTGTGCCAGGAAGAATTACTATGTAGATACATTCTTCTTTTCCTTAATGTTTTTTGGGTTTTGTTTTGTTGGTTTTTTGTTTGTTTGTTTTTGGAGTTTGTCTGTTTTTCTGTTTGCCTTTACCCCTGTATTCCTGGTATCCCCTGAAGAAGGAAAGAGGTATTGTACAATGTATAAAACTTCTCAGTTCCAATTTGTTGCATGTGCTTCTGTTGCTGTTCAGCTGGCGGAGACCTTTCTTCTTGTCTCTTAATCCTTTTTGGCACTGTATGTGTGCACGGCAACACATCTTCACCCCTGCCTTCCAAGTACCTGCACTTGGCCTCCTTTTACAGCCAGCTGTAAACAAAGGAGATTGCTTCCATTGCTGTAGCTCAAACTTATTTTCACATGGAAGTCCCTTCCACACTGTTAAAAAGAGTGAAAGGAAAACAGAAGTATCTATTTCCTGGCCTTTACATCGCAAGAAAGGGTTCCCCTTGGTTTATTTTTATGCCCTTTCGAAGTGTTCAGAGATCCTCTTGGTCTTTTCCACTGTTATAATACAATTTGTTCCTATCTTAATTTTTGAAAAGGCATAATGTCGGTTTATTTTTATGCCCTTTCGAAGTGTTCAGAGATCCTCTTGGTCTTTTCCACTGTTATAATACAATTTGTTCCTATCTTAATTTTTGAAAAGGCATATAATGTCTTTTTTATAGTCTGTACTTTCCATTTCTTTAGCCAATGAGTGTGTCTCTATTCACAGTCCCTTCCTTTCTGAAGTCTTACCACCACCCGCTTTACTAATCAGCCCTATGACACTTTTATTCCCCTTGTTACAAAAAATCCAAGAGTCCTGGTACCGATTCTCAGAAGGCCGTGACTCTTCATGATGTTTTCAAGCCATCTTTATTATAATCTCCATTCTTCTGTTCAGTTTGCACAGCCACCTTCTGGTTTGGCCACTGGAGAAAACGCTATTTGTCAAGCGTTTTGTTAAATGGGTTCAGAAGGGTACACAGGAAATACCATGTGTTAATATTTTTACATAAGAAAAACTCCTTTGCCTTTTGCACGGTTATATGTTTAAAGAGATGATCCTCCCAGTTGTAGTGTATATCATTAAAAATGTAGTGGCAGGTAGTCTCAAGGTCAGGCAGGAAAAAGAGCCTCTGCTCTAACAGGGACTTTGGTAATCTTATAACAAAGTTGGTGTGGCACGAGCTGGAGACGTGAAGGCTTCTGCTCCAAGGGCATCCCATTACCATCCTGGAAGATGACCTCAGTGCAGAGTAAGGGTAGAACATAAAATCAATGGGCCTATTTTTGATTGCTCACTGTCTTGATGAAATCTGACTGGGTCCAAATTGGAAACAGAAGGGGCCTGCGTTTCCATATTGGCTTTGTATCTGGCAGAGGACACAGACAAAGCTGAACAGGCTGCATGGTGTTACTCATGCAAATTAAAACAACCCTAATTGGTAAATGGGCACAGCGCTTCCCCAGGTTATTTTCCCTTCTGGATTTAAATCACTAGAGGATGTGACATTCATCAAGAATTTAAAGATAGTGTGAAGGGCAAAAGCCTGCTTTGGGGTGAAACTACTACAGTGCTGCACAAAGTGAGGCTGCAGTGCCAGGAGGGTGGTCTCGCTGCTCCCCTCCTGCTTTCACCCTCCCATTTCTCACCTTGTGCTGACACTGGTGTGTGTTGCAGTCCTCTCTATGCCATTTTACTTCAGTAGACTGGAAGAAAACCTAGCAAAAGAGGTGGATAGTTCTCCACAGCGAGTGCAAAGTGGGGACAAGAAGGGAGATGGGGTTTTTTCTTTCTTGCTGCAGTGAATCATTGCCTGCCTCTAAAACTGCACTCTGGGCAGCCTCCCTGCAGACTGATGGAGCAGCTCTGCTGTAAGAAGGTTCTCCCAAGCTTTTGCCTGCAGGGCACAGCTACAAGCAGGCCCAGGATGTAGTAGCACAGGTGAGCCAGCTGTGTCTGTACCCAGGATGAAGAGCAGGCTGGTGGCTGGGCCAGCCTGGGCCGATGCCTGTGCCACTGACTCTGGTATCGGGCATCACTTCCACCGCCTGTGCTGGGACTATGCGAGTGTACATATCTGGCCTGCAGTCTGAGCTCTGCTCACTGTGAAAGTGTGCCTGGGGCATCCCAAACAGTCACAAGACCTCTCTTAATGAGAACTTCCTCAGCTGCTCAATCAGTTAACCATGTTCTGTCAGGACACCGCTCGCTTTTATACTCTCGTACCACACGTTGGACATTCTTAGTACACTCCTTACACTTGCTTATCATGAGCCTTTCAAACACTCCCACTCAACAAAAAGTTGCCAGACAGTGTCTTTGCTGCTTGGTGCTGCCTGGCAGTCAATTATTTCACTTCACTTTGACAGCAGCTCTCCAACTGAAAAGCCCTCCCGTTAGTTGTCAATACCTGTTCTATAGGCTTTTGGCAGCTCTTCTGCTTGGAGGTTTCTGGAGATTTAGTTTCTTGTGAAGGTTAGCGCAATTGTCCTGACCTCTCTCCCGTTTCAGCACTTGGGTCTACATTAGGTTTCCTCTAAAACTTGTATAATGGATCCCGCCACCTGCTTCAGTTGTAACTCTGTTATTGTTGAACATCCAATTAGTCAAGGACAGCACTGAATAAGCTCCTCTTTAAATTCCTTCTCCTTTCTGCTTGATGTTGTAGGCATTTGTGCAGCTTCTCACTTTACTGTGCTCCCATGATGCCTACTTGTTCTGAATTCTTAGAGAAGCACTGCCAAATCTGACTGCTTTTAGATTAATACCAAAATGCTTGTGTTATGCAGCACCTCTGCTGCAGGACCAGCACAGATCTGATACCTGCACTACACGAAGGGTATTTAAAAGCCAATGGTTTTCTCTGAACAAAGCATTGCTGCTTACCTGGGGAATAGAAATGCAATAGGTGAAGGCAATTTGCTGTAGGACAGATAAAAGATCCACTGACTAGAAAGCGAAGCTAGACAAATCCAGTGTAAGCGTAAGCTTCAGTTTGGTAATCTTAAGGGTTTATCATAAGGGTTACAAGGGAATTATTAGCTACTGAATTACATAAACAAGAACACCAACACTTAAAGTTGAGCACTGCTGTTCAAAGAGGAATCAGTTCAGGGTTACGTTTGATATAAAGTCAACTGCATAATCACAGGTAGGGCTTTCTGGAGTTAAAATCAATGAACAAGAAATTATTTAGGGGGAAAAAAAAAGCAACCCACAGAAGCTTGTGGTTAGAAACCAATTTTGGAAACCAAGCCCCTTTCCATTGCAATATAGACATTTTACTTCTAGATTCAGTGGTACAACAGAAGGTTGTACATTAATTACAGATTAATGTAATTAAACACTTCAATTTGGATAACAAAATGTAATCACTTCCAAAAGTCCATCTAGGAATAGCAATCAGGCAAGTTTATTCTCCTCTTTTTTTTTAATCAAGCAAATATTTATCTGTTTTTTTTCCATTTACCATCATGCCAGAATGTAACCTTTAATTAATTATATTGCTCCCCTTTAAAGTCAAGAGATTATAAAAGGCTTGTTTTCAGATCAAGTTTGAATGGTCTCTCTGAATCCAAGTAGAAATCCAGCAGAAAGAATGAGACAATTTTAAATTACAGCAGTGAAAAGACTAAGAAAAGTTTAATTTTTAGCTAACGGAATTGCTTCTTTTCCCTGAAAAAGCAAACTGAGATGATGCTGTATATAAAGACTGCATGAGGACTACTCAAACTATCTCGTACGGTTGGTTTGCTCTATGTTTAGCGTATTAAGTTGTACTGTTGTTGGAAAGTTTTGCACAAAGCCACCTTTCCTTTTTACCCAGGGAACCTGGGTCTGGTAGTATCGAGGTGTACCAAAAATCGTCTGCTTTGATTGACTCCAGTTAATTGTCTCAGTGTGTGATTACCATGTTTCTCATACCATTTTCATTTTGTGCAGTACTGTGGAAAGGTGCAACTACAAAAATGTAATGTTTGTATATTTTGTCGTGTAGTCATGACTGCCTCTGAGGTGCCATTAACATTTTTAAAAATAAAAATATTTACATTTATTTGATGATTGTTTCTTAAACTTGCTGTCTGATCAGTCAAACCCCTATCAATTTTTCTCTGTCAGTAACAAAGTTATTCAATTCAGCATCAGCCCCAGCTTTAAAATACTGATGAAAGGGAGCATTCTGCACTGCTGCAGTTTGGACCAAAACTGGTAATTTGAATTTTATTTACAGCTATGACATGGCAAAACTGCGAACATCAAATGAGGCATCATCATTGCTCTTCTCCAGAGCTTGTATGAACATGCTATGCAAATGTGATGCGATTGTGCCAAGCAGTTGGACTTACATTGGGTTATTTTATTGGGAAACTGAATTAGAATCCGAAGCTGAATTTTCACATTATTGTCAGGAATCTTGATCACATGTGCCAAAAATGTAATACTGACATTCCTAATAGTTAACAAAGCTGACATAACACAAAACATTTGCGTTTATTTTTCGCAAAGCAGAGGCCTTTGTTGGCTGGCACCGGCAGCCATTGGGAATGATATTATTTTTACAGCAAGAACAGAGCAGCAGCAATGCAGTAACAGCGTGCTGCTTTGCAACCGTGCCGTACTTCCTCTTTCCTCCTATTTGAGGAAATGGCAGACAGCGGCTCCCATAGCACCTGCAGACTTTCCAAGATCTTGTCCTGCTGGGTTTTATGTGGCTGCCTGGAGCTGAGTCTGTACTAAGGATAACTCCATTCACAAGCAGAAGGTTCCTCCCAGCCACTGACAACTTTTGCCAAATTCTGGCATGGGCTGAATAACCCCAGCTAATGTGTTGGCAAACCAGATGTAAAAAATGCCATCATCAGTTCTCGCACTTGTTCATAACCCGGGTTTGGCAGAATGCATAGCACACCCTGGTAATTGTTTTAGCACCCAAACAATAGAAAGGCAGAGAGGAAAATACAACAGTGCTGTTTAACTTAGCACAGAAAAAGAAGTGCCACTCACAGCCAAGTCAAAGCACCATACAGTGTTAGCAATCACTGGGCCAGACAAATAACCCTCACCAGCAGGGGACACTGAAAATACTTTGTGTTGGTGCCCCCAGCACCTCTGAAAACCAAAGTTGTACGAATGTGCCAGAAACCATATGAAGGCACCCAAGGCTTCACCTGCTACCACACTGCAACTCATTTTGTAACACCAAAACCTGCTTTGACCTAGCTAGGCACCGCCAGCAGCGCAGCTTAAACTTAAGCGTTAAATGTTTCCTGATGGCACGTGTGCCATCGCTCCGCTTGTGCTACTGAGGAAGAGCACAGCAATCAAACGCCGGCTTCTGCCTCCCCTGGCAACTAGCACAGAGTTCTTGTAATTGGAAGGAGAAATTTCCACGCTGTATCCTCTTCACTTTATGTTTGGACTGTGGACTCAGGTGAAAACTCATTAGTTTTGTGAAGCCGCCCAGTGGATCAATGCGCTGTTACCTTTTATGTGCAGCCTACCAGACTCAGAGAGGAGTAAAGTAGAGAGGCTGAACTTCCCATCCTTAGGACAAGCTTGAAGCTGGCCAGTGCTGAGCTGCTGAAAGAAGCATTGGCATGGTTTTGACAGAAACTTCAGGAACTGAGCTTGCTTTTGATGCAGTCGTGGTCCCTTCAGTTGGTGAGTGTGTGGTTCTACCCATCTGTGTGTATGTAAATTTGGAAAAACTCTTTTTAACTATTCTGGCTAGAATGGGGCCAATCTAATGGAAATGAAAGCACAGCCAGGACTGAGGCCTGTAATACATGAGAACAGTATACATAAATGTGAAATCTCCCTGTAGGCCAGTAAATTCCCTCTGTATTTTTCTGTTGAATGCCATTTTAATAAGTTGGTACCCGTTTGGGAAACATCCTTTTTCCCCATAGTCACAGACACACGGTTAAAGGGGAGGATGCAGGAGATCAGTATTTATAAGCATGAGATAGGCTGTGTGTGAACAGAAAAGCTGAACAGCAAAGCAGAGAACACACCACTGGTGTGATCAGCAGTCCCACATGACACATTTGCCTGAATAATGGCTTCATAAACTGCCTCACGTTTTATATCTACTGATGTCCTATGTGCTAAAAATTACATCCTGGCCCTACTGAGCTCAACACTAAAAACCCCTCTGAGTTTAACCAGGGAAGATTCTTATCACAGAATTACGGCATTGAAAAGCAATTTGATCTTCTGATTTTGCAATGCCAAAAAGAATAAATTTTTTTTCTCATGCAATCTACACACAGGTACGTATGGTTTTTGCTCTCCACCACAAACAGCACACTGCTCGGTCACAGACACCTCAGCCACAACCATATGCGATGATGAAACTATTTGGTTGCTTTCAGGCTCTGCTGACTCAGAGGCTGAACAGAGCTTGTACTCCCAGCACTAATTCCCCTCTTGGCCTCTACCCTGCTAGGCTGGATTCAGGTCAAGGTGACATTAACTAAGCGTGGATTAAACTACAGGTACGGCCAGCAGCATAAGAGCAAAACCCTTCTCTAAAGATGCACCACTGGGCTACAGGAGCTGGAGGATTCATCTAATCTAGCAACTATTTTCAGCTTGCTCAGCTGAGGCAGCAAGGAAGTCGAAATGAGCTTTCAAACTCATCAATTTCTGACCATACTTACAGAGTATCTTCCTCCAAAGAGTGTATCTGCAAAATGCATCGAAACATTTTACAGCTCCCATTGCTTTCTTTGTGTGAGGATGAACCTTGCTGCTCTGTGAAATGCTGACCTACCCAGAACTAATATACAATGACATTTAAAGAGACATAAATAATCTTGAATATTGTCAACCAAAAACCCTGAGGTCTCTTTTACTTGAGCCCCATAGTTAATTTAAATAGACTACCTTAAAGAGACACTATTTTTTGTAAAATGAACTACTGAGACCCATAGCTGCATAAATTTATATTTCTACAAAAAACCCTGTCTTTTGGGAGATATTTCAAAAAGGGAAAATTTGCCACTGTTGGAATAATCCAACATATTGGAAAGGTATTTTAATAACCTGCTTCCTTTAGGTACGGACTTAATTAGAAGAGTAAGACTGACATAAACAAAGAGAAAATAAACACACACACAAACCCCAATGTGTTTCCCCTCTCTCCTCAACAAGATGGCTTCTTTGCACATTTACTCCTCTCTTTTTTAGTAATTTGTGTTGTAATATTTACAGTCTTCATTTTCTAGCTGTTTCTCCCTCTTGCTCTCTAGGCTCATCTCTTGATCGACCCTCTTCTCCCTCTGCTGTGTCCATAAGCCCCACGCAGCTGCTGGCTACTCCTCCTTCCTTCAGTCATCTCCTCCCTGCGCCCTCGAACTCCCTCTTGTCTCCTGCTTTTTCACTCTCTTTCCTTGCGCTCTATGAGATTCCCAGGTCAAGCCCATCTGAGTCAATCCAGCAGCTCTATTTTTAAAGCAAGCAGAGGTAGGAGCAGGTTTTCAGCACGGCTTCTTGCATTGCTGTGAGCCGTGGAGATGGTCACTGTGAACAATAAGAGCACTGTTACCATCCATACTTCCAAAACGTGAGCTATCAGGTGAATAACTGGAATTACCTGACTCAGTGGGCCTCAGAGGGAAACAAGTGCCCTTTTCTGATCAATGCGAAAAACATGGAGGCAAAAATAAAGTAACGTGATTTCCACCACCTTGAGTCATTCTCTTCGAACAAGATTCCACACTGGAAATCGCACCATTATTCAATGAATGACCTGGCATGAGGCACCCGACTCCATCTGTTGACTTTAGTTACCTAAATAATTTTAGATTTTGTAATTTTTTTGCTACGTCCCCTGCAGAGCTCACACGGAGTGACCTAGATTCTCGCTGTCATGTTTCTCATGTAAATTAATTATTTTCCAATAGATTGTAGCTGTGTAATTCTGATGTGAGCAGACACTAATAGAACCGAAGAAGAATATGGGCCATGCTACCATGCCTGTTAGTGAAGCTGTTCAAGGGAGGATGACTTCTGTTTGACCTTAGCATTAATACTGGCAGAGCTGATAGTGAAAAAATGATTTTATAATGAGCAAATTTGATACAGAAAACATGACAGTCAGGCATGCAACTTCGTAATACCTTTTAAAAGACTTTTTGCATTGTCAAGCTGTGTAGAACTACAGCTTTTTTGTCATCAAAATCTGTTTTGCATAAAAATTAAATTTTAGTTCATTTTGGAAGGTGAAGTTTTAAGTTGTTGTAATACTACTTATTTCAGTATAGGTATACATTGATATAGACTAAACACTGTTGATATTTCACTTCTAATTATGCAAAGGTACTGACCACAAACACAACAGATGTGTAAAACTGTACAGCAACACCAGTCTGCAGAGTCGGACTTTCAGTGAAAGTAAGCCCTAAACTCCTGTCATTGTAGCTATGTAAGTGACTGTAATGTTTTAGACACCTTCTTATTAGCTGAGCTTACAACCACCTCTAGGGGAGCCTGCTGTAATTGTATTCTCCAGAGCTGTACACAACTACTGGCAAACTCAACATTTGGGTTTTTGTCTCTTCATCCCTGGGGAAGTGTGTGTGTCATCAGTAATACTCACTTTCCTATACACTAATTGAACCCAATTTTAACCCTTATTAAAGGATTGTTAATCTTATTAGGGGAGTGTCAATACCAGTCTGGATGATCAGTCTCCAGTTTTAGTAAAAGATATTTTAGAGAGAAATTGAGGAAGTTAACAAGATCATGTTTACAGTATTTCAACTGCTCTTGCAAGCCAGTTTCTGTCAGAAAGCAGTGACTGCTTTGCCAAGAATGCCAGGAACGTGCCTTTCTTTGTACATAGGATCATAGAATCATTTGGTTGGAAAAGACCTCCAAGATCATTGAGTCCAACTATAACCTGTCCACTACTAAACCATGTCTTTAAACACCTCATCTGCTTGTCTTTTAAATACCTCCAGGGATGGTGACTCGACCACTTCCCTAGGCAGCCTGTTCCAATGCCTGATAACCCTTTCAGTGACTAAATTATTCCTATTATCTAATCTAAACCTCCCCTGGCACAACTTGAAGCCATTTTCTCTTGTCCTATCGCTTGTTACCTGGGAGACCGACCCCCACCTTACTACAACCTCCTTTCAGGCAGTTGTAGAGAGCGATAAGGTCTCCCCTCAGCCTCCTCTTCTCCAGTCAAAACTACCCCAGTTCCCTCAGCCTCTTCTCACAAGACTTACGCTCCAGAGTTCCCTCACCAGCTTTGGTGCTCTTCTCTGGACACACTCCAGTGCCTCAATGTCCTTTTTGTAGTGAGGGGCCCAAAACTGAACACAGTATCTGAGGCATGGCATCACCAGTGCTGAGTACAGTGGCACAATCACTTTCCTGGTCCTGCTGGCCACACTATTCCTGATGGAGGCCAGGAGGCTGTTGGCCTTCTTGGCCACCTGGGCACACTGCTGGCTCATGTTCAGTCGACTGTCAACCAGTACCCCCAGGTCTCTTTCTGCGTGGCAGCTTTCCAGCCACTCCACCCAAGACTGTAGCATTGCATGGGGCTGTTGTGACCTAAGTGCAGGAGTCAGCACTTGGCCTTGTTAAACCTCATGCAATTGACCTCGGCCATCTATCCAGCCTGTCCAGGTTCCTCTGTACAACCCTACGACCCTCAGGCAGATCAATACTCCCGCCCAACTTAGTATCATCTGCAAAATTACTAAGGATGCACTCAATCCCCTCATCCAGGTGGTTTATAAAGATGTTAAACAGAACTGGCCCCAAACCTGAGCCCTGTGAAAGCCCTTACATGGCAATGTTAGCCTGGCACAGGACTTTGTGAGTTCGGTGTAGAAGCCTAAAACTGCGACACGGCGACAGACACAGACAGACGCACACGCACACACCCCTTTTGATACGGCACTCTCCAACGATGCCGCCCCCTCCGCCACCCCAGAGGCC
>NW_010185357.1:0-4491 GCF_000695765.1 Mesitornis unicolor | reverse complement strand
CAAGCAGGGGAAAGACCTGCTAAGCATAAATGTTGTGAACTACTGCAAATCATTTATGACCTAATAATTGCTTAGAACTTTTTTAATTTTGTAGCTTTTTGTCCTTGATTTTCCTCTGAATTAGGTTTCCTAATTTCCTCTGAATTTGTCCTCTCTCAGGCAACTTAAACTCATGTATTTTCTATTCAAAAGTTGTTCTGAATCACTTCTTTCTTCTGAATAATTTCAAGGTACTTTTACATTCTCAGTGGAGTTTTGTCTGCAAGCAGTTATAAGAAGTAAAGGGCAAGAAGTTGATCTTTTGAAAGATGTGTGAGATAAGCAAGAAGGTGACTGAGGGAAGAAAATGGATAAAATAATCTGAAAGTGGCCTGGATAAGCAAAAGGAAAAAAGAAAAAAAAAAAAAAGAATGAGAACTTGAATTCTAGGATATTTGGTACACATGCAAGTGCACACTCACGCCCACAGACGCACACAAAGATCCATACAATTATTTATGTGCATACACAGTCACACATATACACAGGCACAAATATACACAGATCTGGCCAGAGAATAATAGAAAAATTATGCAGTTTGATGGGCTTTTCATCTTGGCCACTTTCAAATGTCTTTACTGTTGCCTTAGCTGCAATAATGTTACCTTGGCTTATATCACATTCCTTTAACAGAATTTTCAGTGCTTTAGAAAAAGGGTTCATACACAATTACATGTTATTTACACAGGAAAATAAAAATGAAGTTAAGGTTTATAGATCCTTTAACTTCAGTGCTATTTCCTGAGGAAAAAACCATCTCAGTTCAAAACTGTGATCGGTTTCATTTATAAGTAAGATCACAAAAGCGCTGCAGTAATACTATCACATTCTTTACTGGTTGTTTTGGACTACAAAGATCGAAGGAATGTTGGCACAGTAGAAGCAAAACCAGCTTCTGAGTATGCTCAAAAGACTACAAGAAAGAAAAAAGCAGCTGTCTATAATTAGTGCCCCAAGATGAGATAACTCTAAGACATGTAAATTCTGATAGCTGCATGGGTACTAGCTATCATGTTGAGTCCAAAGCAGCTATATAGAATGCATTGAAGGCACATGTTAGTTGACTAAAAACAGGCATAATCAGAAATATTCTGATACCGTGGCTAACTGGCTGGTTACCACACTAGGTAACTGTGGATTAACACATTCCAAAACTATGTGAAATGTTTATCCATTAACCAGGATTAAATATGAAAAACAGTGCTGATTAAATGAGTGACACAAGTGTTTGCAGTGAGGCCACAGTATTTGCCAAGGAGGCCGCACTGGCCCCAGCAAGAGGCACAGAGGAGAGGGAAGAAGGAGCGGCTCTCTGCCAAACCAGCAGATCCATCCCACCACTGAGCATGCGGGGAGGCAGAATCCTCACCAGGTGAAAAAGTTACAGAAACTGACTCATATGCAGGCACAGAGAATGGCATGTTGGTAAGCACTTTTTTTTTTCTTTTAGAAACAGAGAGGGAAAAGTCATTTTTAGTTGAAAAATGCAATTTTTCAATGGTAGAATACTGATCTTCATAGGAAGATCAGTTAGAAACTCTTACAATTAGCTGCAGTCTAAGTACAGCATAGACAGAAATTCTTCAACACAAATTAACTTACAAGAATTAAAAGAATGATGACCGAAATCTTTACCCCTTTTACCTACTAAGTACAGGACCTCATTCTGAATTCTCTTGTATTAAAGTATTTTAAAAACTGTACGAAGGGTGATTAACTTCAGTGAAATTACTTTTCATTAACCTCTTTTGACACTAGAAAATAAAACACTTTAATGAAGTGATACTGAAAATACATTTAATTAATTCCTAGAAGAGATTATATTTCCTTGAAAAAGATTTTATATTTTATTCCAACAGACACATTTTATTCTTTTTATTTATTATTGGGTTGGCCAAAAAGTGTGTTCTTTTAATAGATGGACATACATGTCTTGAAATGTATCTAATTTCATTTTAAACCACAAATTCATTATGTAACTTCACAGCTGACAGTTCAAGCTTTAGAAAAAGAAAGTGTACAATTCCATTAACAATTATTTATTTGGCATTGATTTCAAAATGGAAAAAGGAACACTTTCATCATATTTTGATGTATTACTTCCAAAAAGGAAAAAATGCTGTGCAAACTGAAAAAGTTATGTGATGTGTATGCTGAAGATGCCCTAAGACTACAGCAGTGTCAGAATTGGTTTGCTAAATTTTGGTATGGAGATTTTGATGTTAAAGATGCATTGTGCTCAGGAAGGCAAATTGAAGTTGATATTGATAAAATAAAGGCATTAATTGAATCCAATCAGCGTTTAACAATCTGAGAGATTGCTGATGATCTTGACATATTGAAATCTAGCATTGAAAACCATTTTAAACAAATTAGATGTGTTAGAAAGCTTGATATTTGGGTACCACGTGAGCTCAAAGAAATTCATCTCACTAAGTGCATTGACATTTGTGATTCTCTCTTGAAATATGAAGAAAATGATCCATTTTTGAAATGTATAACAGGCAATGAAAAATGGATTGTCTGCAACACCAGTGAATGAAAAAGATCATGGAGCAAGCATGATGAACCAGCTCAAAGCACTTCAAAAGCAGATATTCACCACAGGAAGGTTATCCTTTCAGTCTTGTGGGATTTCACAGGTATCGTGTATTTTGCATTGCTTCCAAGGAGCCAAACCATTAATTCAGACATGCACTGTTGTCAACAGGATAAATTAAATGATTCTGTCAAATGGAAGCATCCAGAATTGGTGAATAGCAAATGTGTTTTGTTTCTCCATGGTAACGCTAGACCACATACCAGTTTGGTCACTCAACAAAAATCGTTGCAGCTTGGATGGGATGTGTTACCACATCCACCCTATTTCCCAGACCTGGCATCATCAGACTGTCATTTCTTTCATTCTTTATGAAACACCTTGAATGGTAAAACCTTCACTGATGATAAGGATATCAAGTTGTTCTTGGAACTGAAAAAGCTGAAAAAGATAAGAACTTTTTTGAGTGCAGAATCGTGAAGTTGCCTGAAAGATGGCAAAAGGTAATTGAACAAAATGGACACTACATTGTTTAATACAGGTGGGTTTTTTTCCCCTATTAATAAATTGCCTTTCATTTACTCAGGAAAAAACACAACTACCTTTTGGCCAACCCAATAGCTGTTAGATCCTTCTTCAGACTGCTTTTTCTCTGTGTGACTATGAAAGTAGTTTTAACTAGGAGTTACCAAACAATTTCTTTATGTGACCATAGCAACATCCCATGATAAAAGCACATTTCCCTGGAAAATAGAATTAAATTAATCCATGTTAGTGATACTAAATATCAGTCGTTCAAATAAATAGTCTTATTCAAGTCAAAGAGCTTACTTTTGTGAGAACCTAATTTTACTAGATACATACTTTTAAGTTTTATGTGCTTTATACCAGAAGCACCATCTTAAATTCAGACTCTCTTAAAATGAAACAGGATTTTATGGTCAGGAAATGGAAAAAAAAACAACAGCATGAAAGGTAATGAAAATTACAAAGAGCTAATGCAATGAATCTTGACCCTTTCACGACAATTAGCAGAATTAACTCTAGAGGAAAACTGGTTCCCTCTTCTTGGAATGTAACAAATTCATGAACAAACTTCTTAGTTTACAGAAAAAGCAATAAGATTAGTGTGATTGTACATTATTATGTCAGTTAATAGAAAACACTAATCAACGCACAAAAATATAAGTGAAATATAGAACTAAGACTGGAAAGCCATTTTTCAAAATCCCAATCTGCACTGTTAAATCACAAATTTATTTGCAGCTAAGGAGTGCAGACTTCAAACCAATATATCTAACTACTGATGTTTATTTATGTGTGACATCAATATGATTTAGACACCTAAATCCAACAACCACTCTGAACATACTAGCCTGAATTACAAGCTTTTGAAGTAAGATAAACCCTGAAGTAATGTAATACAGCTACATTGACAACACCTAAGATTTAGGCATATGTATATAAGGCATGCCATACATCTGAGCTGAAAGAGAATCAGAACAGCCACCTGTAAATAATAGTACCCAGACGTGGTACAAGGTGATTAAGATAGTATTTTAGGAATAAAACACTAAAACCAGCTTCCATTTTCATCATATCTAACCCCTTGTTACATGAAACAATTTGCATTGTACAGCCCAGTCCCTTTCATAAATGCTTTCTTGTTAAATTGGTTAGATGACATTGCCAAAGCAGACCTAAAGAAAGGCTACTTCAAAAACTCATGGCTACCAGCTCCCTACTATTCTAATATTTGCTGTATTTTTTCCTCCAGTCCTCAAACAGCTCTCCCATTTTCCAGGACTTTTCAAAGATGACAGAGAGTGCCCTAGCAATGACCTCCGCCAGCTCCCTTGGTACTCATGGGTGCGTCCTATCAGGGCCCACAGATCTGTAGATGTCCAGTTTAC
>NW_010185356.1:0-4180 GCF_000695765.1 Mesitornis unicolor | reverse complement strand
ATCAAAAAGGATAAAAGAATAAAAACACTTCCCGTAAAGGGTATTCAGCATAAGTCAAGGATCTCCTTGGCGTACCTTTAAAACCCTGACTATATCAAAATTAGCAGCTGCCTCGCCTTTTATTTTCCTATTACACTTCATTACCCATCAGTCATGCCAGTAATATGGCTTAACAACTTCCCCCACACCCACCGGGGTGAGCGCAGCGCCAAGGCGAGGTGTGGGATTGACAGCCCAGGGCTATCGTGTCACTGGAGGATGGAGCTGGTGGTGCTTTAATTGCTAGGACTGTACTACAGTAAATTAAGGGAAATTGGCAGCGAGGGGCCGATAGCAATGACATGTTGGTAAAATTGGCTCAGAAAGTCTCGTTACAGTTGTGAGCTATTATGGAGTGTCAGAAGTTGCTCTGATTTAAGACCTCTTTCAATTAGAATTGAGAAGTATTGAGTTGCCCTTAACTCGCGTTCAGAGTTTCTATTGCTTGAAAACGTGGTGTCAAAATACAGCTACCCCTGCATCCTGGACTTGAAGATGGGCACGCGGCAGCACGGCGATGACGCCTCGGAGGAGAAGAAAGCCCGGCACATCAAGAAGTGTGAACAAAGCACCTCTGCATCACTGGGCGTCCGCATCTGTGGGATGCAGGTAAGACAGAGCCTGGGTAAGACAGAGCCTGGGTCCTTTCGGTGTTTGCCCAAAACACGGCTTGAAACCAAGCTGGGAATCTCAGTAAAAGGGCTTTTTGTTGGTGTGAAATGAAGCAGTTTCCAAATACAGGCAGTAAGAAAAGCATCCCTTGCCCTCCTCGTGCCTTCGCAGAGCTGTCTCATCCTGTCACCACGAGAGGTTTTGTTTAGTGCTAAATATTACGGCTCCTCTTGCTCAGAATCGCTGCCCTTCCTCCTGGAAACCGAAACCACGCATTAGTTTCACTCACACTTCTCAAGCAGGTTTCAAAGCGTTGTTCAGCTGTGCCTGAAGTGTAATTATGGGGATGATGATTATAAAGCACATACATAGCAGCGTAAACACTTGGTGTCAAACCCTGTGTCCCTTTCTGGTCTCTGACATCCTTCTGTTGAGCAGATTATCCTTGAAATTACAACTGGCGTGTGAGCCAATTCTAAATTCCCTCCCTCATTTCTTACTCGGTGTTACCAGAGCCTCACATACAAATTGCTGTCTACATCTTGTGCTTAAGAAAGCGAGATTATTGCTTCCCGTGCATCACACATTGCGAGAAGGTGCAGAGCTGGGGTATTCCTGTACTGCTGCAAACTCCTACCATAGCCGGAGGGGAAAAACGCTGTAAATCACTGGTGACACAGCTATGACTTACAGCTACTTGTGTTTCACCAAGGGGTAATTTATAGCAGTACAACAACAATCTGCACTAGCGGTTTAAATTGAATAGTTTAAATCTCCGGCAAAGACAGGAGGTGTGGGATTCAGGGAGCAGCCTGCAGTTCATTGCCAGCATCGCTGGGTATTGCCAGGAGCATCTGCGTCCCAATCTGAATGCTTTAGATTAGGGCAAAATCGTGAGGGTTTTGGGGAAAAGTGACCAACTGAATCCAAGTGATGCTCTCTTCCTCAAGGTTTACCAAGCGGACACTGGCCATTTTCTCTGCAAAGATAAGTACTACGGCAGGAAGCTCACCCCGGAGGGCTTCAGGCAAACCTTGCGCCAATTCCTGTGCAACGGCAACCGCCTGCGAGCGGATCTCCTGGAGCCCATCATCCTGCGGCTGAAGGCGCTGCTGTCTGTCATCAGGAAGCAGAGCTCTTACAGGTTCTACTCCAGCTCGCTTCTCATCATTTACGAGGGACAGGAGCACAAGGAGAGCACGGCCCCCTTGGATAATCACCTGCACTTCCAAAAAACAAACTGCACCGCGGCCCACGGCACCCACCCCTCCAGAGCCGACGTCCGGATGATTGACTTTGCCCACACCACTTTTAAAGGCTCCAAATGCAACCACACCACTTACGACGGGCCAGACCACGGCTATATTTTTGGCCTGGAGAATCTCATCAAAATCCTTCAGAGTATTTCGGAAGGAAAATGAGAAATCGTGCGAAACAGCCTGGATTTACTCGTGACCGATAGCCCTGCGAAGAACCGCACGGGGTCGATGTGCGGGACCCTCAGAGCGGCTGGGTGTCACGTGCACGGTTTGCATTGAGAGCATGGACAGCTTGCTAGGAAAGCGCCAAAAAAAAACCCGCTACGTGCCGTTACTGAACCCAAGCGTAAAAAGCAAAGAGCCGGAAGAACGTGCTCTGCCTGCAATCAATCAGAAGATTTATTTTCCTTTCTTGTTTTACTGCTGTCCTTGATTTATTTGCAAGCCAAAAGCAAGCATTACTTGAAGGAGTCTTAATGATAAAACAGGACCTGCTCACCTCCACGCTCGCGAAGCCATGCGGGCTAAGGAGATATTGTGCGTTTGAGTGAGACTTAAAATGAGCGGGCAGGTCTGAGCAGATTGTGGTGTTGCTTTCAAGTCAGCTACGAGCTGAGCTCAGAGACGTAAGCGGGAGAGGAAAACACACGCCCTGGCATCCACACGCCCGGTGCTGTGAAACCCTCAGGTGTTCTCCAGGTGCTGAGACGCAGGCGCAGGAGATGCTGCAGAGGTGGAAAAGCAGAGCAGCCTCAGACCAAGAACCGGACCTCGCAAAGGTTTCACATCCCTGTGGGGTTGTGACAGGGTTTCAGAAACTTTCTACGCAAGAGGCTCTTGTAGGGCCTGGAAGTAGGGGAATACAATGAGATACCAGTCACAGGAACATTCACATCAAGGTATTTTTGCTTAAAAAAAAATAAAAGAAAAATAAAGTGGAAAAAAAAAAGTGTGAGATTGAGTCAGGGTCAAGGCATTAAAGGTCACCTAGAAATTCTTTGATACCGATGTTGCGTGTGTGTGTTTGGAAGAGAAAATAACAAAAGACTCAAAATAATGTTTACAGCTTTTGTGGACAGATTTTATTATTATTTATTATTATGGAACAACCGTGATTCCTTCCTGCATGGTGTGGGAAACCTGAAAGATGAACAGAGCTACAGAACCCCATTACTGGGGAGTGGGGATATAAATTAAATTGTCTAAGTAACTCTCACCTGTTGTCTGTCTTTATTTCCCTTCCACAGCACCCTTATGATTTGTTCTCTTTTGCTTAGGACTGTATGTTTTTAAAAAGGCCGTTATTTCCCCAGGTTTAAACACCAGATCTCAAGGGAGACCCACTCGCTTCCAGTTTATTACATACAGCTGGTGAATTGCTGTAATTTATAGCTGGAAAATTTAAGTCATCTGGCCCAGTTGTGTATTTTACTTGGCCTGAAGTCTATCTAGGAAGACCTCATAATTTACTGGCTATTGTTCACAGTATATTATTTACAGATGTATAAATATTGTTGCATATTTCTTGCCCACAGCTATAAAAAAAAAGCCACAAGCGCTGCTTCAGTAGTGAAAGGGCCGAGCCGTGGGTTGTCACAGCAGCGTGGTTGTGTGATCGATGCTAACTGTGGCTGTTACCTGCTCTGCTGATGGGGTTTATACAGCCCCACCTCAGCACCAGCACCACCACGCCTGGATGGATCCTTGGTGGACGCCAGATCTGATAGCAGGGAAGGGTGAAGGGTCCAGATGTGACACCAGCAGCCAGGTCCCCTCGTCGGCAGAGCAGAGAACCTCCTGCAGTTCCTCCTAGGAAGAAAACAGCGGGGTGCTTGAACAGTGACACAAGGCATCCTGCTTCCTCCCTTTTCACCCCTTATATACAAGCACATAATTATCAAGTATTTAACCATTTGCCTGCCAAGAGAAGGAGCTCTGTGCCAGCCTACAACCTGATGTACTCCATGTGGAGAAGGGGAAGAGCAGGCAAGACTTTCTAGGTTTTACAACGCCCACAAGCCAAGCATTAAGGTAGCTATTATATGCCTGGCTGCCTGGAGCACCTCAGGAGCAAGGTCCCTTTGCCAGCCACACATGGCAGGCAGCGCAAGCAGCAATCTCACAAATGAACGGCCAAAACCAGGCTGCTCCTCGGCTGCCTCTCAAAAGCACCGGGCAGGCCGTGAACCCATCGCGGGGCTCGGAGCGCAGCGTCGCTCCCTAGGCCTCGACCAGCAGCCCGGGGCCTGCGGGCCTCGCCTGGCAGCTCC
>NW_010185355.1:0-4113 GCF_000695765.1 Mesitornis unicolor | reverse complement strand
AGGGGTTGGACTGGGTGAGCTTTAAGGTTCCGTCTAACCCAAACCATTCCGTGATTCTCTGATTCTATGAATCTTGCACAGAAAGCAGAACCAGGAGTTTATACCAAAGTCTACTGAGATCTGTATAAAGAAACTTTGTTTTTCTGAACTTCTACTATTTTGAGAAAATTGAAAATTATATTTATTATCCATTTGAATGAAGAGTTAGTTATCTGAGATTACAACCACTTTATAAAGCATATTGAATAATGTATTAGAACATAGACTTTGTGCTAATACATATTGATATACCCTATTGTATCTGTAAAAGCAATGAAATACTTGTTTCTGAATTCTGAACTCTGCTAACATTTGTTGTAAAATCTTTTTTTTAACCAGAAATGAAATTCCCTGTGCAGTATTATTTTTTTTTCTTTTTGTTGCTATAAGGAAGAATTATTAGACCATTCAGAACGAAACAATCTCTGTGGGGAATGATGCGAATCAATAATCTGTGAGTGGCTGATGTCCCAGTGCAGTCACAGCCTATGGGAGGATGGCAGAGTACCCCTGTCTGCCCACCTGCTTCATCCCGAGGAAGGCAGTTTGCCATTGCCTGCTGAGTGGAGTTGTCTCCCCGCCTGTCCCACTTCTTAGACCAGGACTGTCCCTCTGTCTGTCTTGTTCTCCAGCATGCTCCAGGCTCAGAATGAAAGACAAGGAAAACGTTAGAGGAAAAGACTTCCTGAGGGCAGAGTGAGCACCTGGAGAGACCAGGGACTGGCAGAATTGTCAGTGACTGTAATACCCACATAGGATTCACAGACTGTTTAAAAGGAATGCAGAATAAGTATTTGCAAAAGATGGAATTTGCTCATTTCTCTGTGAAGTGCAGGTGAGCTGGCAGTTGTAAAAAAACTTGCAGAAGTTCTTAAGGAAAAGGGAAAATTTGTCAGTGGGTTTGAAAAAATGGTTAGACTGATCTTGAGGGAGCAGGACGACTCTCCTGCTACAGACTGCTCATTCAAGAGCAAAATCTATGCAAGTCATGATAAGCCAATGCTGCTCCACTTCTGTTGGGCCCATTCCTGTGATGTGATCCTGTGGTGTGATTATGTGCATCTGTCTCCTGGACATACGAGATCCTCTGCAGCAAGCAGCAGATGATGGCAGATTTCAAGGAAGCACAGTTATTTCTTTGATTTCCATTTTATTGCAGTGGTAGCCATCAAATAACTATTTGTCTCATCTCATGTGGTGGGTCGAGGTGGGTGAATCTTTTGAATTCCCCGAAAGCTCATGTACCTGCTTGGCAGGGCCACAAGGCGAGTCGAGTCACAACGATGACTCAGAGGAACAATTTTACAGAGAACTTCAGTAGCTGACAACTTTAGTGAGCAAACAGGGACAATTTGGCAACAACCAACTGATAACTGAGTGAGTGAATAAGGGCACTTTGGTGAATGAGGCTACTTCCCAAACAACCCATTGCGGATCTTACAAAACTTATACACATGAGAAGGAGAGAGAGAGAGAGAGGGCAGGAGTAGAAAAGGAAAGAGAAGAGAATAGAGAAAGGAGACTAGAAAAGGGTGGTGAGTTAACAAGGACCCGAGTGGGGGCTGTCCCTATATAGTCTCTCCCAGGCCTGCACAATTGGTTATTCCAGACGCTCCTCCTCTCCTCTGACTGGTACCTGTGTCTCCGGTCAGCAACAGGAGAAACCACCAGAGGAGCAGCCCACTGCCCAGGCCTGCAGGCCTCGCTTGGTCCCTCTCCCAGTTCCTCCTTCATGAGCTGTTCCGCTCAAGTTGTTTGAGACTTCTCCCTCATGTCGCAGTTCATGACACTGTTGTCTCAGGTTTTCAAACATCAGACTCATCGCCTTTAACTCTGGGGCAGCTCACTGTAACACTGCAGGTGATTTTTCTGTTAATCTCTACATTCCTACACTGTCATCCATTTGTACATCACAGCTGCAGCCCAAACTTTTCATAGAATCATAAAATGGTTTGAGTTAGGAGGGACCTTAAAGATCATCGGGTTTCAACCCCCCTGCCATGGGCAGGGACACCTCCCACTAGACCAAGTTGCTCAAAGCCCTGTCCAACCTGGCCCTGAACACTTTTTCCATGTTCTTGCAGGACAGTGTCAAACACTTTGCACAAGTTCAGGTAGATTTCAGCAGCATTTCAGAAGTAAAAAGTGTATGTTTGCCATTTGTTTAAAACTCTATCTGGGCTGGAAAGAAGTGTGGTGTCCCCTGAGGACTGCGGTCAGTTGCTACCTCTCAGCTTTTTTGAGAGCTCAACCAACTTTTTTACCATTTCTTCTCTTCTCAGTGCCTACTTACAAAAACAGTCACAACTGTATTTCCCTTCGCTTGCTCTTTCTGCAGCAGTTTTACATAAAACTAAACTCTATGGGATGTATGATGTCCTTCATTCTCACACAAAAATGTGCCTATTTCAATGTTATGACTACACGTGGCTCCAACACAGCAGTGCTGAGAGACCTCCTTGAAGTTATTTACCCACACTGTTCTTTAAATCAAGGCCTCATGAACTGCAGTTATTTGAGGAGAATTATTATTAAGCTGACACTTTTAACACTAGACCAAATCCTTTTATTCTTTAGTGACGCAACACCTTCCTGGTTGCAGTCAATAAGATCTGTAGGCTATAGTTGGATGCTGCATGTCTGAATCCAAGCATAGTAGTTTAATTGACTACCTTTTGAATTGGTACTTAACTCCTAATAGGTGCCATCAGCCAGCACAGAAATGGGAACAAGGACTGAAACGTGACCATTGCTTAGTTTAGTTCTGTCCAGGTGAAAATCCCAAACAGCTTCTCTCTATGGAGAAGAGAGCACAGCATTACCAAGGCAGGGGTTGTTGATTTGAAATCATAGATTTTCTTATTTTAATCAGTGATGGGATGATAATGGTTAAGTGCATTCATCTGCAAATTTCACACAATATGTGTTCCTCAAGCCTTTGGAATACAAATATTGTAAAAATCCAGTTTGAAGTGCGTTTGCTGCAAGCAGAGACCACTGCTAAATACAGTACTGTGTGTTAGAGTGCTAGCCGTTCTTGAGGAAGACACAGTACTGGGGTAAATCTCATGCCTATGGTCTGATCCTGCAAACAGGGTATGGTATGTGAATTTAAAGCATCCAGTTAAAAGGTATCACAAAACTATACACAAATACTGACTAATAAGTAGCAGCCCTACAAGGATTTTAGTCTGGAACTTGTTTGTAGCTAGACTGAATTAATTTGCTTTACATCTCAATCCTGGAATTTCAGCATGTCCTTTTGTATGCGAATAGTCTCCTTGAATGACTATCAAGGTCAGAGCAAGCTTCATTTCTGCCACTGATCTGAAACCTGCTGCAGATGTTTACACAGAGAATGATTTTTAGAATTGTCTGCTCTCATTGACTTCTGGTTCCTTTTGGGCTTTATTGCTGACACCGAGCTTTTGGTTCATGAAGAAAAACCACATATATTTGGTCTTAATTACAGTTCATCACTTTGTTAGTTTAATAATTTTGATTGCTATTTGCATCAGCACAAGGACAGAGTTAAAATATCATTTGGCATAGAGGACTAAGAAAGTAGCTCTACCAGAAAACTAGTATGTTTGTTAAAAAGATATCGTGTTGCTTGTAATCGGTAACACTTGAAGTGTGAAGGAAGTAAGCACTGTCCCTGTCTGCTGGCAAGGTTATGTTCTCGGCTGCTGTTATAATTTCAAAATAATCCTCATCTGAGTGGAAGAGAATTCCTTCTGCTTTTCCTTGGAGTGAATCTTGTCCTGCTCTTCAGTGTGATGTGTGCCATGAAGGAAGGAATGAAAAGAACTTACTTACTGCCTATGTTTTCCTGTCTTACGAAGTCCAGAAATCACTTTCAGAATAATCCTGTATAGTCACAAAGCTGTACCCAGTCAGAAGATTACAGTGACATTAGGAAGTGCTGCAGCAACAACTTGCCAAATGAACCATTAAAAGCAAACCAGACGCACTGAACCACAATAAAATTAATTAAAGGCTGCTTGGGGCAACATACGGTCTTTGAATGTCTTTATCTTTTTAACCATTCGTCTCATGGAGTATCTGTGGCAG
>NW_010185354.1:0-2274 GCF_000695765.1 Mesitornis unicolor | reverse complement strand
ATATATTTAAAATGTATTTTTAATGATAAATTATGTTACAGGAATTTAAGCCTCTGAAATTTCCATACCGTACATCCAAGTATCATGTAATTGATAATTGCCCTAGAGTAGCCTTCAGAAAAGAAATTTTTTTACATAAAGGTCTAATATAAAAAATAAAATTCATGAACACCATATAAGAAAGTGATATTAAAATTGCACACAGAAATTCAAGTGTCTCTAAATTTATCAGTTTCCATGGCAGCAAACAATATATATATTACCTAGTATTTTAGGCACTGGATTTTCTTTTTAGTGATTTTGAAGTGTTTAGAGACAATTTGAAACTGGTATATTTTTGAAAAATGCACTCTGATCCATCTTCTTCTGTTATATTACAAGATTTTTAAAAGGTGCTTAATCATTTAATCTTTTCTAATTTTGGGCCTTGCATTTTTGTTGGGCTTTTTTTTTTGTGTGGTTTGGTTTTTTTTAAATTATTATGAGGAAATGGCATTAACACATTCACAGCCTGCCAATCTACTATGAAATAAGAGTCATAAAAATACTTATTTATATAGGATGGGGTGCACGTATTTGATTTTTTCCTTAAATACTTTTATATACTGCATTATTTTATCAGAAAACTTTCAGAACGCTAAACAATAATTGAATCGCATTGGATCCCTCATTTACAACAGATTAGGAGAATTTCTACATTGCTACATTCCTAGTAAATGACCCTAATATTGTTCATAGATGATGATACACAATTGATCCAGTTTCATGGGTGAAGCTAGACTGTTCAGAGAGAAAAATAAAATTATATATTAAGCAATATTTTGCCCTTTCCACTGAAGAATGATAAATTACATAATCACAGAGGAAAATACATGGGTTTTTTTTCTCCATAAATGCTTTCATGATTATAAAACTTGCAGTGTTTTCAGAGATCAGAGTCTTGAAACATTACCAGGAGATTCCACTAGAATCGGATTCACTTATTTTGTCTGATCCCACTATGAGATCACATATTTATGAAAAATAGCTCTTAAACTTTATAGTATAAAATTTTATATTATGCAGTGCATCTTCGTATGAATGGCATCCATATAGTTGTATTTTTTGTCCCTGAAGTCCAGCAACCAAAAGTATTAGTCACGATAAGCAACAGACATGAGAGCTCAGTTTTGTCATATCATTTCTAAAGTGTCATCAATTTTCATCTGCAAAGAAGACAGAAAGAAGTGCTTTTCTTCTTTAGGCTAAACAAACTGATTAAGAACTGGTTTCAATGAAAAGAATATTTAAGAGCTGTCTGACTCCCGTGAAGAATTTATGTGATGTATATTATCTAGTACTATAATCTTTAACATGGAGATTCACTGCATATGGTTTGAAAATAAATTAAAATATATATAAAACCTAAAAATACTATATGTAGTACATAGATTTAATTTAAAAAAAATAAATAATTTTCTTTTTTCTTTTTTTTTTTCTTCATCACATATGCTATTAAAAAGCCTAAAATCTAAGTGGAATTCAAATTTCCAGATATTTATGCTTCTAATAAATGAACAGAGCAGAAGGAATCTGATATGTAGTATTTTTCTGTTGTATTTTCATAGTCTAATTCTTTTCAAGAAATAAAAGACAAATAAAAGAAATACATATGATATTTATCAATAACAGAAAAGTAATGGAAAAAGAAGTAATCAGAATAAGAAAGACAAAGAGCTATACTGCAATAGATCATGTTCCCCAGATTTTTTTGATGTAAGCCGAAGAAAGTTGTTTAAAAGGAAAATTAATTCTAAAAAAAAATTAGAAGCTATTTCTAAGAAATAACCTGTTCTTGTTTAAAAAGTGCCACTAAAGCTTGGAATTTTGGATATTTCATGTTTGAAAGCTACATTTACGAAAAAAAAAAGAAAGATATTTGGTGGACACTATATCCTAATGCATTCAATTACTAGGGATATGCAGGGAGTAAATTAAAAGGGCTAAAGCCCAGCAAGAACTTCAATTGGCTAATTCTGTGAACGATAATAAAAAATGTTTCTACAAAGATATTAACAATGAAAATAAGGCCGAGGAGAATCTCCATCCTTTACTGAATGCAGGGGGAACCTCAGTGACAAAGGATGAGGATAAGAATGAGGTACTTCATGCCTTCTTTGCCTCAGTCTCTAAGAGTAACGTCAGCTGTTTTCTGGCCTCCTGGGCCAGAAGACAGCGACAGGGAACAGAACAAAGCTCCTATCAGCCAAGAGGAAATGGTTACTGACCTGCTCT
>NW_010185353.1:0-3207 GCF_000695765.1 Mesitornis unicolor | reverse complement strand
AAATGGTAAAGAGTGAAAGGGATAATTAAAAACATCTTGGAAGGGGGTCAAGAAATTAACAGCCTAATATGAACAAACTTTGATTACAAGTAACAATTATTACAGTTCATTTGGAAATGCTTGTGTTTATCTGCAAACAAAATCAGTTTCGAGGCGCTTTTTTTTTTTTTTTAAGCTAGATTCATGTTACGCTTTTCATCGGGTGGCTATGGGGCTCGTTAGCACTCGAGGTAATTTTTACGTGCGCTGCTGGAGGAGCCTCGACTCTCCCACACCTGGTGTTGGGTGCCGCAAGCCCAGCCTTGCCCGCGGTGGGAGCCTGCGTTGCCCGCGGGTCACAGCCACGCCAGCGGCTCCTGCTAATTAAAGTTAGTCATTGCCACTTGCAGCCACCACCTACTGATTGCACCTCCGATAGCCGGAAAGATTCACCTTTCAGGACAAGGTCAGAAGGGGCAGAGGCTCTGGTTCACTACAGGGTCGACCTGCCAACAGCACTTAACTCAGCCCTGCAGTTCAACCTTTTCCAGATTTGACCTGTTACATTTGGGAACCACATTTCTGCCCCAGGTAGCATTGCACTCGCTGCGTGGCCCTCTGACAGCTAACGGCGGCCCGCACCCCGCTGCAATGCCCCAGCAAAGCCGTGCAAGGGGGATTGGCCAGGGCGAGGTCTTCTGTAGCCTGGCATTGAAGCACGATGATGAGAGAAATATCTCATTCAGGGGAACTCCCCAGAGCCTTTCCGAAAGGACTCTGCCTTCACATTTCTGCCCTTGCAGGTCAAACTGCTGCTGGCTCTTCACACAGATCACACCACGCCACCAGGCCCAGGATGCACTGGAGGGACAAGGTGGATGGTTTCCCCCACTGCTTCCAACATGTGACAGTGAGGAGCAGAGGTGAAGCTGAAAGGACCTTACAACCACATTGCAGTGGAGCAAGGAGCTGGGCCAGCTCTGTTCTCAGCTCAAAAGCAACAGGACTCACTTCATTTTACGTGGGAGAGAAATACCCCGTGTCTCAACGAAGCAGGTGGTACTCAAAAACCACCTGAAAAGGTGCGTTCAGAGCCCAGGCTTAGCCCCCAGGTACCACACCCTGGATGGACCCACAGAGCTGCTGTCCTGGCACTTTCCCTGGCAGAGGTAGGGCTGCAGGAGGTGACACGGTCAGTCTGGCCAGCCAGCCACCATGGGGCCTGTGTCACCTTGCAAATGCCCCATCTGCAATGCGAACAGCATCATCAGGAACAGGGGACTTTCCACCACAAATCAGACATATTCAGCAATATCTGTTTCCCAAATGTTTATTCCCCAAAGCCCCCTCCCCTCCTTCAGTCTGATCCCTTAGTCAGGCTGAAGCTGGGTTGTGCATCCTGCGAGGACCCCAGAGATGGGCTTCATGACAGAACCCGAGCAGCCGCACAGTGCTCAGGCACAACACACTCAGCTACTACTACTGGGTGAATGAGACATGTACTTTTTGTGCTGGCTCTAATGGGAAGTGCAGGAATGAGATTAAATATTTACACTAAAATCCACTTTACACCCTATTATTGTAGCTACAGCTGATGCCGTGGATTGGGCAGCCCTGGCTTGTGTTTTGCTGCAGAGTACACTTCATCTTCCCTCTTTTTACATCTAAAAAGCTACAGTGTGCAGCATTTTCATCCTGTCTCTCTTCATCATACCCACAGGAGATAATTCTGGGACAGAAAATCTTGGGGAGCCTTAGCTGTGAGGCTGGGAGTTTCAGTTCCCATCCCCAGTGGCTGGGGACCTGTGTGGGGCAGAGGTTGGCTGAGCTTCCATGGGGGAACCCCTGCCAGCAGCCTCAAGGGGTTTTGCTCCTGGGCTGGGGCTGAGGCTCATCCCCATGCTCAGTAGCAGGACTCTGCAGGACCCTCCCCGCTGGCTTGCACACCAAGGGGGGGGGGGAAAGACCTTTGGGGTTTTGCTCTGCAGTGACCCAGTGCCATACCCCGCCTGGGGCAGCAGAGATCTGCTCCCGGCAGCCATGGAGGGGCATCGATGCCAGGGTTGTGGGGGCCGCATGCCCCCAGGTCAGGCTTTGCTGCTGTGGCTGTGTTGCAAGGGGCGGAAGTAGAGCTGTAGCCCATCGTCGATGGGGTGCACAATGGGCACAGTCTGCATGGCAGGGTAGCTGGGGGTAGCCAGCTCCCAGCGGGCCATGCTGACCAGCTCGATGGCCAGCAGCTTCAGAATGGCCTGCGCCAGCTCCTTGCCAATGCAGCTCCGTGCCCCGCCGCCGCAAGGGATGTAGTGGAAGCGACCCACAGCCTCTGTCCGGGCGGCAATGAAGCGGTCGGGGTCGAAGCCGCTGGGGGGGGTCTGGTAGACGGCAGCTGTCTCATGTGTGTCACGGATGCTGTACATGACGCTCCAGCCTTTGGGGATCTGGTAGCCCTGGGGGGAGAAGAGAGGAGGAGAGGAGTGTTACATACCTGTGCAGCTGGCGCTGCTAGTGGAGGGCGAGCAGAGGGTGCCTGGGGACAGCCCCACCATGTTGCCCATCTGCTCCACAGCTGCTTCTCTCCCCAGACCAGCTGGGATCCGCAGTGGTTGCTGGATGCCACCTTCCCATAAGCTACACTGCCAAGCACCACTGCTGTGCCAGACAGGGTACTTGCAGGCAGTGGCAGGCAGCAGCTCCCCAGCAGCCCACGGGTATGTGAGACACTTACATCCAGCTCGAAAGTCTGCAGTGCCGTCCTGTAGCCTCCGGACACAGGGGGCAGCACTCGCAGCACCTCCTTAATCACACAGTCCAGGTAGCGCAGCCGGCTCAGCTTCTCCAGGCTGATGTCCAAGGGACAGTGACAGCTCTGCCCTGACAGTGCCCGGAGCTGGGGGCCAACGCAGACACTGCTCTGGGGGAGGGTGGCCTCCAGCGGGGCAGGGGGCTGGGGGAAACCTTCCTCTGTTGGGCCCAGGGGCTGGCCCTGGTCCTTGCGAGCATCTTTGGCTGTTGGGCTGAGAAATGGCTTCTCGCTGTCCCGGCTCTGGGTGGCCGGGGTGTCTGGACAGGGTCCGGCAGGGCAGCACTCCCACTGCTGGTACAGCTCGTGGGACATCAGCTCCTGCCTTATTTTTTCAATCACCGCGGGGTGCTTCAGTAGCAGGAGGATCAGAGAGGTGCTGGCACTAGCCGTGGTGAAAAAAGCAGCAAATATGAGCTCAATCG
>NW_010185352.1:0-6124 GCF_000695765.1 Mesitornis unicolor | reverse complement strand
CTAAACCACGACATGCTTGCACCTTACCATATTGTTAAAGCTGTCAGGATGGAAACAGAATTTATTGGTAGAAGAGTAATCTGTTAAATATTGTTCTTCCATGCAGAATCCTCCACATCCTCCAAGTCAGAATATATTACCCTCCGAATTAGAAAACATCTTTCAAGTTTCATTTATTTGACACCCAATATAGAAATCCAAACCAACAATTGTATTTAATCAAATTACAAGCAAGGCATTGATTCAAATAACTGGAAAATACTCTATTAAAACAGAACGAAGCACACCAGAAAAACAGCACGTGTTAATTTGCAGTTGGTTAAAATGCACAAAAGCCTGCAGTCTTCACTGCACAAAACCAGCTTTCAGTATTACAGTATTCTCTTTCCACCTTCATACTAAGCTGTCAGATCTCCTCTGAAGGCTATCAACTGCTTTTTGCTTCTACTGTAAAATGAACTAGTCTACTTTGAGTTCCACCCCTCACCAGTGGCAAAACAAAACTTTCCAACTTTAAACTACACAAGACTCAACACAATCGTTCCTCCAAAGATATTATGCTGGAGGCATCTCTTGACTGCCAAACAGTACCCACTCTGGCCCCTGTACTGAAAGCACTGCTGAACACGAAAGAATTAAAACCTCCTATGTCTGCTTTGAGATACACAAAGTGATTAGCTAACATGGAAAAATGCTAAATAACTATAGGCCATTTGTGTCATACTTGCATCATAAAATAAGTGCATCCATATTTTGGAAGATCAGATTATTTTATTATTTTTTTGTGTTCAATATATAAAATATCGATGTCCACAACCTTTACTCAACAACCCAAACTAAACAAACTACATAAAATGAGCTCCCATAAATAAGAAAAAGAAGAAAAGAATACAGAACAAATCTTTGAAGGTCATAACTTCTCACAGATAAATTAGTTAAAAACCATATTTTCCCCTTTTTTCTTTTCTTGCAAATTTTCACCCACACTAGCCATGGAACAACAAACATTTGAGGAATAATTAATTCATCCTGAGAAAATTTTTTTTCAAATAAGTAACAACAAGAAAATAAACTAGTGCAGCGAAAGGCATGTACAAAAATGCCACCGCATTTTGTTGAGGCTGATCTGAAAGAAAACATAAACTATATGATAACAGTTGTCAGATACAAAAGTTTTCAAAAAAAACCCACCACATTATGATAGTATTAGCCACCATTTCTAGCAATCATTCAATAAAAAAACTCTATTGACAAAACCTGAGGAAAACAATTATGTTTTACCACTAACCTCCTATTTGCAGAGTCTGCTTTGCAAAAAAAAGTAAGAAGTTTGTCCAACCAGGTCTGCAAGAGTTGGAAAGGAAACAAGCAGTAGAAAATGAGGTCTTAATCTCTAATAGTCTAAGAAGTAATTTTATTTACAACCTAAGTAAAAACTCCATAAACTCATCCAGTAATGTATTTTTATCAGATATAGGTAGATTCACTTCTGCATTTTTCTACATGATTTTTAAAACGTTTCTAGCATAATCTGTAAGTAGGTATCATCCAACTCCCTATATTGTTTGGTAAAGCAAATTCAAAGATGTAAGATACTCCACTAGTGTGCAGTCCTTGACTAGCTGCAGGAATGACTTCCAGGTAATTTGCAACATATATGCACATCCAACTATTACCGAGCATGCAAATAATTGATTCTCAATGTAATTTGGTTTTGCATACTTATTTTTGAATTGTTCACTTAATAATAGTGAGTATGCATGTAAATTATGTCTACCTAGTCTATATACCCGAGTTAGAAAAATAAAAATACCCCATTCATCAGGAATTCTAAACCTGTTATTTATGTTATTTGATCATATTATCTGTTAAAATAAATGTATGAGCCACAATGTTTTGTGTTTGTGATACGAGGCATTTATAAGCCAAACCTCATGGTTAGACATATATTCCTCAGGAAAAAACAATTTAAGTTTAAAAATGTTAAGAGTATTAAAGTATTTCATTGATTATAAAAAATAAAAAACCTGGAATATGAATAGGTAACCCTATTCTGAAGCTCATAAAACCATCTCAATTTGACTATAAAGCTTTAAGTAGCTTGACAAACTTCATTTCAAGTATGCATTTGTGTCTTGGTACTATCATTACAGCAAATACATTAAAAAATACAAAAATTACCTATTTTGAACCTCTAAATATTGAACTGAGAAATTACCTGAATTCATGCCACAGATATTCTTCTCTCACACCAGGCTCACAACATGCATAACATCTTGAAATAATTGATCTAGGACAAACGGCAAGAAAAAAACTCTCATTTTTATTTGCAGCCCACGTTTCAAGACCTTTTATTTTCTTTTTAATGAAAACTCAGGTATGAAATCCATAGTCCTAGTTAGAAGCAGCACGTAACAGCCTTCAGCAACAACAACTGCAAGTCAGACCTATCAAATTTACACAGTTGCTACCATAAGATATCTAGAAAGAAGTAAGTGTAGGGGTAGCTTGTAATTATACTTTGCCAGAATATCTTCTCAGTCTTCAGCAATGCACAGATCAAGGAATCCTTAGACAGAAAGGATATTATTGCATTTTGTGGCCTGTGATGAATTTTTTTGCCCAATGATTTTGAAGATTTGTAAGCCTTTAATATCCAAAGCATCTCATGACAAAACATTCCACAATCAACAACATGCTAAGTGATATATCTCCTGCTGTACATTTTTAATATTTCACATTTTAGTTTCACCCGACATCTCATGACTACACTGGGAACAGTTATCTATCTGCTTATATTTACTTTCAAACCACATAGGACTTACAGATCTCTATCATGGTCTCCCACAGAAGAGAGACCTCACAGAAAATCCATTCCGTGCTTCTGATCATTATTGCATGCTATTTCTGGAACTTTACCAGTCCCAGTAAATTACTTTTAGTCAGAGGAAAGGGTATTAAAAGTGTAAGCACTATTCAAGATGTAGGTAAATCATGAATCCACACAATGGTGTGACAACATTCTCAAATTTGGGTGTAGTCCTCATGGAGACTTTTGGCCTGGATCTGTTTTTTAAAAGCTAATTTACAAGCACCTAAAAGTCTAGAGAAATACTAATTGCTAATGCGGCCATAATAATGCTGGGGTTACAAACAGCAGGTGGTAGATATGAACTGCTTCCCAAATATGCTATAGTAACAGACATAATATTATTCAGAAGCCATCACTACACAGCAAATCTTTTGTCAGATTCAAAGCAAGGCCAGGAAAAAAAAAGTAAATGAGAAAATAAATAACCTGAGAAATAAAACCTGCAAATAACCTGAGAAACAGAAAGATGTACTTTCCCCCTTAAAGCTGTTTATAACACACCTGAAACTATATTTCTGCACCTGTGACAAGGTCTAGTTACTATTAACCTTCACAGTAAGCATTTGCCCTCTCATAAAAGATTTTGTAATTCAAATATGTCATGTGATCCCCTGCTCTTACATCTTGCTCTAAATTACTATAGACCCAACACCTGGTGGCTAGGGAAAAGTCATGCATGTCTTGCCTTTCTGCTGTTATGAATGAAAGTATGCACGCCAAAGTGGAGCACGTGACCAAAAAGCACATGCACAGTACAGTCATACTGCACTTCTGTGGTCCACTACAACACTCACAGCAGTGGAGAAAAGCATCATTTGCTCAGCTCACACAACCAAAAGCCTCCTCACTCCAAACTGATCACAGGCCACTGAAATGGCATACCATTTAATATGAGAGGCAGACCTAAAATGGACTCACAGACTGGTATCTGCGAACCACATGGCTCTAATCCACAATATTATAACAGACAAAAGGAGCAAGAAAGAATGCCTCTGTTGAACTTGCAGCTCTGGCATGTCTTATCACTTTGTGATGCAAAAAGATCAACAAAAAGTAAACTGTGTAGCTAACACCTGTACAGCAGGAACCTTTAAAGACTTGCATCTCAGTAAATCCAGATGAGTTTTCCACAGGGACAACAAAAGAACATTGTGAGCTTAGAAGTTTCAGCAACTAAAACATAAGCCATATCTACAGCCTTGAATGTTAAGAAATAGTTTTTCCTCTATTATTACTTCATATTTTTCCAAAATTTAGATACTTTTACCAATCTCCAGTTTTAAAATATTTGCCATCATTTATTCAAATAAAATACTCCAAAATACCATCTGAAATCACTAGGGTGATACTAGGGTTTTTTAATTTATGTTGGGGGCTAGTAGGATAAAAATGCCATCTTTATCAAACAAATCTGACAAAAACAGATATCACCACAAATCACATTCACATTCTGTTCAGCATCATGTTTATGAAAAAAATCCCAGCTAAAGACACCAATAGAAAAAAACAAAGATTTCAAAGTTAATTAATTGCACAACTAAGTAGTAGATCAACCAGCTGTTTAAAATGAGAAAGTCCTAAATCTACACAGTCCAATATTTTTTAATAAAGTTAATATGAAATCACTATTTCTATAATTACTGTACTTGTTCATAATAGTTTAGGAAGATTCTAATACGTAGCACATGACAATGTATTTTTCTGATTTGTGCATTACTGTGGTAATTGTGCACTTAGATTTGGTTCAGAACTGTTCACTCAAGTTGTTTAGAAATCAGGCCAAGACATACAAAATAGTCATCAATAATTAAGAACTAAAAATTACAGGAATTTATTTTTTTTATATATATTTATCATTTAAAAACAAAAAAATCAGAGACCAAATTAGATAACTACTGTTTTTAAACAAACACTGACTAAACGTTTTTCCCTCATGTACACTGGCTCTAACTCTGATCCAATGGCTATTTAATCACGTCTGCCTACCTGGATAAGACATATGGTTTCCTGGGTTAGTTCCTAGAATGGAAATTGCTCTTAGACACACATGTGGACTTAGTTAAAAGAAAACCATCAGTAGCCAGCAATCAATAACATCAGCACAACTCCAAACTGAAGTTGAGTGTAAGATAAGCATGACTGGCAGTGGTTCAGTTTACCTTCATTTCAAGTACTGAATAGCAAATTGTGCTTGTGTTTTCCATTGTCTTGTGTCTGGAAGGTACTTCTGTGAAGCAATACTATCAGCTAGATATCACAGTTCAAGGAAAAATAAGGGTAAAGCCCAAGACATATTTTATCCCAGTCATTTTCAGATTCTTGGTTCATTAAGTATGTGGACAAAAAAACTCTGAACGATGATAAAAAATATCCTCTATTAGGCTGCCAGTAAGTTTCTTTTTTGTAGAAGTGTTTCACCTTAAAAACTACTGGTTTAGTAGTCATCACATAACTTGCATTGCTGCTATTGCTAAGGTCTCAATAAAGACTGCAAAGAATCATAAATCTGCAGTTTAATAACATAAACAATAAAAGCTGTTTATGCTAGCATAAATCTTTTTAAAAGCACATGGACAGTTAGTATTTTTTCCTACCACAGTTAACCTAGCAGAAAAAACATTCTGCATACATTTCTCATTTCAGATTGCCAGTTAAAACCAACTGCAGAAGAGACAAGACTCATTAAAAGTCGGCTATTAACATGGCTTAAAGCTCCGATCCCGAAACTGGCTGTGAAAGCGTGGAGCACTGTAACCACAGATAGATGTGGAACTAGCACTTAACTGAGTCTATTACTCAAAAGTCTGCGTTAAAGTCTTTTTCTAACACTTCACAACTGTTAACTTCCAGGAACGCCTTAACGACACGCAGCAACGAAAGAGCTGTAGCAAAGCAGAAGAATTTTGGAAGAAAAAAGGGCTGTTTGGAAAAGCTACAGAATGTCACCAAAGCCCAGAAAGACACGGGAAGAGGCAGCGCTGTGTTTTACTCTGTCAACCCACTGTGAACACCCGGGGAAACCGCCAGGTCTCCCGGAGAGCTTCCACTGACTGCCCTGACCCAGAATCGCTATCCACGTTTTTCCCTATACCTGCCGGTTTCGTTCCCTCAGCTCGGTCCCAGCCGCCATCCACTTATTCGCAACGCGGAAAACCCCTGATCGACTCCCTGCCGGCCGTGGTGAGTACCGACCTCCCACGGACCCCACAGTGGGGGGCTGTCGGGCGGCACAACGGCCCCTCGCACCTGACC
>NW_010185351.1:0-304 GCF_000695765.1 Mesitornis unicolor | reverse complement strand
GCTGCCGGCTCCCCTGCCCGCCGAGCATCCCTTCTCGCCCACCTTGCTCGCCCAGCCGCGGGCTTGGTCGCATGGACTCCCCGAGCAAGGGGAACGCAACAGCAGCAGCGTGACCCCCCCCGCCACGCCAACTCCCCATCCCCGGGACCGGGCGGTCCGGAGCACCTGCATTTGCGTTTCTTATGTAATGTACTGCAAATTTCCCCCCTTGGAGCCGGGCTGAACCTAAGCCCATGATCCCGCCTGCCAGGCAAAGGCAGGGAGACACAGGCAGAGACACCGGCGTGGGCACGGAGGGGTCATC
>NW_010185350.1:0-1281 GCF_000695765.1 Mesitornis unicolor | reverse complement strand
ACCGGCCCGAGGTGGGGCAGGCCTGCGTGAGGGACCTGGGCCGGTTCTGCTGCCGGCCCCACAAGAAGAGGCTGTCCCACAGCCAAGGGACGCCCCAGACTGGATCCAGTGTGGTCCTGCCTAGCACTGGTACCCCCTGCAGCAGCACTGGTAACTCCTGTCCCATCCCTGCCCCATCCCATCCCATCCCATCCCATCCCTGTCCTGTATCCCTGCCTCATCCCTGCCTCATGTCCCTGCCCCATCTCATCCCATCCCTCCTTTTCCCTGTCCCATCCCTGTCCCATATCCCTGGTATCCTCTACCCCATTCCTGCCCCATATCCTTGCCTGTACCTGCCCCATCACTGGTACCCCCTGCCTCATCCATGGCCCATCCTTGCCCCTTGTCCCTGCTCCATCTCATCCCATCCCTGTTCCATCTCATCCCATCCCTGCTCCATATCCCTGCCCCATATCCGTGCCCCATCTCATCTAATCCCTGCTTTGTATCCCTGCCCCATCCCTGGTATCCCCTGCCCCACTGTTGCCCCATATCCCTGCCCCATCCCATCTCATCCCTGCCCTGTATCCCTGCCTCATCCTGGCCCCATATCCCTGGTACCCCTTGCCTCAACCCTGCCTCATCTCATCCCATCCCATTCTTGCCCTGTATCCCTGCCCCATATCCCTGGTACTTCCTGCCCCATATCCCACCCTGTCCCTGTACCTGCCCCATCCCTGCCCCACACTGCCCACCTCCTGGATGGTTTATTTGCCCCTCTCCTCCCACAGCCGCTCCCCAGGGCAGGATGGCTCAGGTGAGTCCCCCAAGCACCCAGCACTTGACTTTGGCACTGCTGGATGCCAAAGTCCCCAGTCCTGTGCCTCAGTTTCCCCAAGCAATCCTCTTTGCTCCCTGCAGATGCTGTCCAGAATCATCTCCAAGAAGGGGGCTGGGGACAAGGTACAAGAACAGAGCCACCAGGGCCACCAAGGCCACCCGTCCCCATCTCACCCTGCTGCCTGTGAGGCTGCAGAGGAGGAGGAGAATGAAGACGAGGACGATTGGTGGAGCAAATTCTATGAGGCCATGGGGGACACGGCAAAGAGCCGGCAGAGCAGCAGGAGGGACAGACTGAAGGTGATCTGGGACCTGGAGCAGGGGACAGGGATGGGGGTGGGATAGGATGGGGACAAGGACGAAGCAGGGGATGGGGACAGGGATGGATGGGGACAAGGGCACTGATGGAGTAGGGATGGAGATGGGATGGGATGGGGATGGCATGGGATGGGATGGGAT
>NW_010185349.1:0-550 GCF_000695765.1 Mesitornis unicolor | reverse complement strand
CCCGGGGGGGGACCTGGGGGGGGGGCAAAATAATTAACACAGGGGTAATTAACGACCCCAGAGATTAATTAACTGCCCCTTGGGGGTATAATCCCCAGTAATTAGCTTTTAAAAGCGAATAATTTAATGAATTAAAGTGAATATTGCTCTTTTCTCCAATAAATAACCCCCTTTTTGCCCTCCCTGGGAGTAATTAACACCTCTAGGGGGTAATTAACAACCCCAGAGCTTAATTAACCACTTTAGGATTAATTATTTATCCATTTTGGGTTATAATCCCCATTAATTACCCTCTAGAAATGAATAATTGTATTAATTAAGGTAGAGATTTGCCCCTTTCTCCACTAAATACCCCCCTTTGTTACCCCCCGAGGGGTTAATTAACAACTGCAGGGCTTAATTAACAAGCCCCAGGATTAATTACCCCCCTTTTTGGAGTATAAATCCTATTAATTACCCTTTAAAAGTGACTAATTTAATTAACTACAGAAGATATTTGCCCCCTTCTCCAATAACTACCCCCCTTTTTGCCCTCCCTGGGAGTAATTAA
>NW_010185348.1:0-3228 GCF_000695765.1 Mesitornis unicolor | reverse complement strand
CCCTAATGTTGCCATGTGTTGTGACCTTGTTACAAAAGGCCCTGCAACAGGCTGCACGGGCAATATTTGTCGCTCAAGAACAAGAAAAAGGGGGAGATGTGGGAACATAAAAGAATGAGGAAGTATGGCAATGCAGCAAGAGAACGACCTGGAAGTAAAACACCCGGAAGCGGAAGTAAACCAAACCGGAAAAAGGATGTGGGCGGTGACATGTGAGGATGTGGGTGGTGACATGTGTGTAAGATAGTAACCAGTTATGTATTAGCTTAGACAATATGGACACATATGTAACCAATAGAAAAGTTTTTATGTAGGGTGACTAAGGGATTTTAGACTGTAAAAGCAGAGCTTCTGATAGAATAAAGGTCTTCACTTTATAACTCTCATAGAGTTGTCTGGAGTCTGTTATGTGTCTCTCCCCCTCATTTACCTATGCTGTGAAAAGTCCAATTCAATTTCCTTTTCTGCTGCTGATGATTTGAACTTATGGATCCCAGATCAGTGAATTAATTATGATACTCTGTGAGTTGCCTGGTGGGGAGACGCTCAGTCCCTCCTCCACACTCTCCAGCTTTCCACTGCGGGTGCTGTTTTTAGGTTGCATAAATAGTTAATCAAGGGCACTAGGACTGGCTCAATTGGTCCGACTTGCAGATGGCATTGAACTGCCAGGGCACAGAGTAATTTGGCCTCTCCCTGGCTTTGTTCATCTATTGAAATACAGCACAAAGGCTCCAGCAGATGAGACTATGAAAGGTCAGCCCTCTGCGTGCCCTGCAACCTCTGATTAGGACATTCACTCCAAACATAGGAGTCGTTCATCCAAATCCTGGCTTTGAACTTTTTCCCCTCTCTTTTCAGAAATCTCTTACATTCTCCATCCCTCAGTTTTCCACCTCTTGTGGAAAAACCATGAGGTGGCCAGACCCTACCATGTTGTGGGCTTTAGAAATGTTTAAAGTGTGTAGGAATAACACAGGAAGCAAAATGAGTGCATGGCGTAGCTCGTTACATCTCACTAAAAGTTGTTCTCCCCAGGGTTGGACGGGCAGTCATTGCACAACCATGCAGACCAGTCCGGTGCGGAAAAAACACATCATGTCATAGGATCCCACCATCATTTTGTCAAGTGGTTATGTGTTGCCAGTGCTTTGCAAATTGATTCTGACAAGGAGGATAATAACAACATGCCGTTCGCTAGACCATCTGGTCTTTCCTACCAAAAAAATCTTTACTATTAGAGATGTTTAATATGCATCACAGCAAGAATTATTTGTGGGTATTAAACAGTGACTGAAACAAAACACAGGGAAAGAACATACACCCACAGTCCCACTGGTGTGGAGTGCTGTAGTAGAGTCATCAAAGCTATGCTGACTTGTGCCAGTTGAGCATATGACACATCATATTTAGAAACAGTATTAAGAGTGGTTATGCTCTGAAACTTAATAAAATTACAAATCGGAATATCTCCAGTGAAATTAATGATCCAAAATATTACAGTCGAGAAGAAGTCAGCCTTCTCTTCAATTTTGAAGTTCATTTGGAGTCATAAAAATGCAGTTTTATGCTTTAGAGCTTTGAAACAATAATAAGGGAAAGGGGACATTCAGCAGTGGGGTGGGTGGGGCAGGAAGTCATCTATTCCCCCCGCATTGCACTTAATTTGCTGAAAAAAACACTATAGAGACAACAACCCCTGTCTCCCCAAAAAACTTCTAATGACATTCAGAATAAACTGATGGCCACTATTTTTTCAACTGTTCTTGTGACTGGGCAGAAGAGGGTTAAAAAAAAAAAGACACCATGGAGAAGGTGGCTCAGCTCAGACAGATGTTGCCCAGTTGCCAACTTGACATCCTTCTTTCCTCCTGTAAACCCATAATAGGAACCAGACAAATGATGGATTTATGGAAAAATAAGGAGGAAAAAAAGAAAATAGTTTGAGTCAAGCCAAAGAAAAGTACTTTGCCTTACTTAGTAGAATTAAAAAAACAAACAAACAAAAAATCAAGAAAACCAAACAAACTCCCCAGGGAAACAAAAAGTTTGACTGAAAAAAATATTTATTCAGATTCAAGGCAGTTTTTCTGATTTAAGAGAAAAAAGTTGTTTCAGATTATTTTCCCTTTCCCTAATTGTGTTACCACCTTAATATTTCTCCTCTTTTTTAAGGGAAAGAAGTTTCTTTTGAAATTACTTATTTTTATAAAAACTTGTATTTCTTTTAAGCTAAATCTCTCATTTTGCAGCTTTGGAAATGCATTTTTTTTAAACCTAAAAAAAAATAATCCTTCATTGTCTCCTAACAAAGCATATGTTGTATTGGACTAATATTAATATTATTACTTATCTTACAGAAATCCAGCTCTACCCAAGACCAATAGAGAGTGGAGATATTACTAAGTAAGTCCCTAGAGAGAAGAAAAAAGAAAAATGAGGAATGAACTATTGAAAAAAAGAAATTACCCTCAATGAGAGAATTTTTTTTGCTTGGAGGAGGAGGATACAAATGAATTAAACAAGAGCTGATCTTGCTGCTCTTTGCCAAAAATACTTGAACAGGTTTTGCAAACCAATCACAGATTAAAAATCCCTGCAATAGAAATGTCTTATTTGTTGATCCAAGTCATACATGGTAGGGATTAAACGTGTGCCTCATGTGCCTAATTTTTCACATGTAATGTGGGAGTAATGAATGCTACCTTGATGCCTTGAGAGTTCAGAGATGTGTACAGAAGTACAGAGTGAGATATCTGAAATCCATAGCAGACTTTCCTTTGACCTTGAGTTCTTCTCTTTTATTCATGTTCCTCTAGTACTCTTTCAGCCACAAGAATAAGATTTTGGAAAGGAAAAATCAGAGGATGCGTCTGTTGTTTGTATCACATCTATGATACAGTCATGTAGCCCATCTCCATTATATCAAGCCTTGTACACAAACAGGGAGAGATCCTTCCTCCAAAGACTTCACAACTTCTACCATAAAAGAAACAGCCAGAGAAAAGGAGACATTTGCTCTTTAGTTTCCAAACACTGTGGTTGACCTGCTCCCTTCTGGAAGTGAGTTCAAGCTTAGACATTTGACAAGAAAGCTTTCTCCCTGGCTCACACAAGTCTGACAGCAATATTTTTTCAGGATTTTTTTTTCTCTCTCTCCAGTGGAAAGAGCATTAGTATAATAAAATTTTTAGAAGAGGCAACATTAACAAAAATGAAAAAGGTCAA
>NW_010185347.1:0-3733 GCF_000695765.1 Mesitornis unicolor | reverse complement strand
ACACCCCAGGATGCCATTGGCCTTCTTGGTTCTGGAGATCCTGGCTCTCTTTCTTTCGGGATGAGCTGCAGCAGGGCTTAAGCTTAAGTTGCAGTTGAGGCTGGCCAAGCCCAGCTGGGCAAGGCCGGAGCTGCGCCACCTGTACCTGGGGCTGCGCTGGTCAGGGCCAGTGCCAGAGAAAGAGCAAGGCATCCCCTGCACCCTCCTTAAATACATGAATTTGCAGGGGCACTGATTGACTTGGCCCTGGTCAGAGGTGAATCTGACAAAGGAGAAGGGGGAGTTTTTCAGGTAGCTTCTTAAAGGGCCATCTCCATAGTCCTTCCCTGGTAACAGCCAAAGACACAACCAAAAACCCCTCACAGAAAATCCAATACAGCCAAAAACAGATTAATTCAGCGGATTGTTTGCAGTTTAGATGTAAGTATAGCTGTAACTCCTTTGAAATTCATGTTCATGGGATAAGAGAAGAAAAGGATCCTAGGCTTTTAAACTGTGCCTTGCAGATTGTAATGGGACAAAGAAAAGAATGGAGAAATCATGTTTGTTGGAGGTTGATCACAGCCACCCACAACTCCCTCCACTCCCTGTTCTGAGAAATGGGATCACAGAACCCAGCATTAAAAGGTGTTTCTGGAGTAATTCAAATGCTGATGTGGACTTCATTCTATAGTCAGCACGGCTGCTTGTGGTGGGAATGTATTAGTGTGTTAAGTTTTATGTCTTGGAAGGACAATCCAGGTGGTCATTTGTAAATGGGCAGAACTGTCTGGTGTGGCCTGGGCACCTAGGATGAAGTAGTCTGTAACTGGTATTGATGGTGATGTTGAGGTTGGTCCAACACCACTTTCTTCAAAGTGATTGCTGTAAAGGTATGTGAATATTATGATTCATGTAAATGAACACCAAAAACTAATTTGGTAGCAGATCAAAAGATGTACGCAGGAGATGCAGATTCTGAATTGTGTCCCTATTCTTTACCTGCTTTCAGTATTATAATAGGAAGCAGGAACTGTCTATGTGGATGCTGACTGTGGAAGAAGGCAAGTTGATTCACTGCCGTCATGTTTGGGAAAGTTGCACATTATTGCATATTCATGTGCAAGGGACTACATAAAAGCTGCAAGTGAGGACATTCTTTTTCTGATTGTCATAGCTACAAAGTGTTGAAATGCCAGGAGTCATTTTGCGATACGCCTATTTTCTGCTGTACTGGTCTCTCAAGGCCTTTGATGGTTTAACCAGCCCCAGGCAAATGCAGGGCAAGTGGCACTCATTCAGAAACCTGAAGACTTGATGGAGTTGCCTCATGACCAGATTTACCTTTAAAAAGCCAAGCAGCCTTTTTGTTGTTGCATATCATGGACTGTGTAATAATTGAAAAATTAAAGGGTAAATCTCACCATCAGACTGATGTGTCAAAGTTGACAAAATGTCCATGATTTGAATGACCAAATGTAGGAATAATGCCAAATCTATTTGGATTTTGGCCGAAAACTTTATTTTGAGAATTCACAAATTATGTGGGGAGAGTTTCATTCAAAACTAGGGCATTTTTGCCTGAATTTTGAAAATTTGGAGAGAAGTTGAGCTTTTATTTAAGTTGATAGGGAAAAGAAGCTCAATTTATTTTGAAGAGAATCTTGCCAATAAAACAAATGTACCGGTAGCATTGTAAGGTTTAGAAAGGGCCAAACCATCTTGAGAGAGGCAGAGGAGGTGCAGTTTGTTGATTATTACATGCAGGGCCAATGGGCTTGACTCTCATAAAACATAGTTCCCTTTTTCCTTTAGTAACGTTTCATGTTGTATACACAAGAAAAGGAATGTGTAGCTGAGCTGAGGAAGAGTTGTATGCTCATGAATTTTATTAATGGCATGGAATGTTGATACTTAAAGGTGTGGAGGATGTTTATGTCCTTCATGTTCTGCAACTTGCAACTGTAATTTTGTCTGTTATGTGCATGATGACAAAAGGTTCTGAAATGTGCACTGAAAATTCCCTCAGGATGTTCCACCTTGTTCCTTGTGCCTCAGGCACTGCTGTCAGTTGGTTGTGTGCATGTTGCAATAGCTTCACAAGCTGTAGCCTCTCTAGAGCATCTATTGCATCTCTGCATTAATGTGAGCCTGAGAGATACTCTTGAAAATGTACCCTTCAAAGGCTGATTTTACTGACACATTATTTTGTTGCAAAGTGAGCAAGCCTCCTAGATCAACAACAGTAGTTCAGAAGTAAAAAGAGCTTTCTGTCTGTCTTAGGTTTATCAAGGCAAAATGGCAGGTACTCTAAGAGCCTGCAAGTATAGTATGGTCATTTCAGGTGATATTTGATTGTTAAAGGTAACTGAAATTTAAAACCAAAATTCAGTTATTATACCAGATATGGGTTTTGTAGTTTGAACATCATGGTAATGTGATGTATATCCAATGAAAGTATATAATATGTTGAATATCCAGTGTAAGTGATGTGTGATGTATATCCAGTTAAAGGCTTACGCCTATGGCGAGAGGGTGGTATAATGTGTGTGTGTGTGTATATATATACACACCACCCTCTCTTATATATATAGATAATCTTCCAACCCAAACTGTTCTGTGATTCTATGAAAAGAAGAGAAGAAAGAGAGAAGAGTGGGAAAGAGGTGGTCTGCCACAAAGATTAGTATTTAGTAAAGTGCAGAAAAAGCCTTGTAACAGAGACAAACATATAAAGGAAACAGTGAGAGTTTCTGCTACGGCACATTATGAAGTTTGTCATGAAGGGGGAAAAAAAGAATATTTAGTTGCAGTTTATCAGTTCTCCTTTTCCTGTCAGAGACTGGAAAGTTCAAGAGTATTAAGGGTTGCCTTTTTACAAGAGACTGTATCTGATCAGCATATGTAGACTCACAGAAGAGGATACTAGCTTCATTAGTCACCCTGTGTTAGCTTGGGCCCTGATTCTAGGGAGTGGTTTGATGGTACTGTTACGTGGATTTAATGGCTTGCTCCTTCCTTTAACCTACCAGTGGTGTCTCATTTCTTCCCTGGTCCTGAAGACAACTTGACACAAAGGACCAGAAAAGTAGTTGCCCCCCTACTCCCAAATGAGATTAGTTTTGTTTCCTAAGCTGGTTACTGAAGCCCAGTGAGGGGCAACGTGTAACTGAAGATGCAAATGGAAAAGTGGTTCTCTTCTGTATGATGATGGTTAGCTTCATAGTGACATTAACTTGTACTTTTAGTGTGTTCATAGGGCAGAAATTTGTGAGTGCTCACAGATTCTTTGTGGATGCTAGCAAGCTTATGTCAACAGAGCTACATTTAGTTCTATATGAAAACTGCTTTTCAAGTTACATGTGCTTTCCAGGCAGCTAGCCGTTAAGTGCATGAATGTAAAGCATGAATCTGGTGTTGAAAGGAATTGAAATCTCAGTTGCTGTGGGAAAGAGAAAAATGTTATGCCTTTAAACTGCAGAAAATATCTAAATTTTAGGCCAGATTCAGTCCAGCATAGCCTGCCTCTGAGGAAGAGTGCTTTCTCTGAGAAGGTACATCTGTGCACAGCTACTTTTAAGATTTTGTTCCAAGGTGCTTTCTTGTGATTATGGCTTTAAACAAAACAACAACAACAACAACAAAAAAAAACCTCACTGTTACCACCACCAAAATGAAAACCTGTCTATTCTGACACAAGTTACCTAAGGTTACCTGAGTAGACACAGAATCACAGAATCCCTTGGTTGGAAAA
>NW_010185346.1:0-9247 GCF_000695765.1 Mesitornis unicolor | reverse complement strand
AAGAAGGCACTAAGTACCTCAGCCTTTTCCTTGTCCCCAGTTACTATTCTTCCCCCTACATCTACCAGAGGGGGGAGACTCTCCTTAGTTCTCTTTTTATTGCCAATGTATTTATAGAAACCCTTTTTATTGTCTTTAACAGTACTAGCTAGATTGAGTTCCAGCTGCGCTTTGGCCCTTCTAATTTTCTTCCTGCATTGCCTGATGCAGGCATCAGGCAAATTCTGTAGAGACAGAAATTAATTTTCATTTTAAGGATCTGGGGGCAAGGCTGGATCAAATTCACTTCTGCTGAAAAATGGGAAATGGAGAGCTTAAAGAAATAGCTCCTTCTTCTGATGAGGAAGATGGGAAAGAGGGAGGGCAGAAAGTTTGCTCAGTGGCCTGAACCCTTTTGTTGATAGCCTGCCTTCCAGAGTTCTGACTTTTCCGGACATTTAAGTAAAATGTATCATTGTGAGAAGGAATTGCTCAGTTGGATGCTAGCTTGTTAAGATGTGGAGCCTGAGCTGTGGATTCTGACTGGAAAGCTCATGGTCCAGGGCCTGGCAGCCTTTCCATCCATGTACTGCACAGATTTTTGACTTGCTATCTTCTCACCTCTTGGGTTGCACAAGATCTTCATTGCCTCAGATCATCTCACTGGGAGGAGGTGCTTAACTTACAATACAACTGGAACATGGAAAGAGGATTATTTTGTTCATGATCTTTTGCAAGAAGAGACTGTCCACATAGTCCATACAACGTTATACACCATTACAATGACAACAAAATAGTTTTTCTGTTATGTATGCTCAAAAGGTATTTTCAAAGGTTTGCAATTTTCAGAATTCCTTTTAATGAAACACAGATACTGTTACTCAATAGAATCTTTACAGTACTTATTGCTATAGCCCTGTTTAAAGAGAAGGTTATAGTCAGCTCAATCACTTGAGGTACCTGTGAACAGGTTAATGGATTTTGCTTTAAAGAAAAATTAGCCGTTGGGTAGAGACCAAGCATGGTAAATTCCATTCCAGGATCTCATTGCTAAATAAAATTATGTTCCTCTCCTTCAAGCTCAGTTACTTTGGTTAGAATTAGTTTAAAAATAGGTAACAGCTGTAAAATTTACACTGGGAACTGTTGTTTGCTTTCTTTTAAAGATTATAGGTGAATTAACATAGGTCAAAGGGATTTTGCTTAATAATTGTAGAAAAATCTCTTTTTGAAGGGAGAAAAATGCAGAAAATATCATAAAAGCAGAATGTTTCCTTCCATGAACATAAAAATTAAGAGTTATGATAGAAACTTGTTTGTAGTCTTAAAGTATGTCTAAGCAGCTGTCAAAGAATTATGCAAACTCTCCTGCTGATGATTAGCACTAACCAGGTAATAGCCATTAGCCAAAAGATATAATCCTGTTTCCAAGCTGATCTGCATGGCAAGGTATATTAAATTGTGGCTATAAGATTCCTGGACCGGAGCTGGTTTCTATCAGCTCTGATCACAGTGGGCTGAAGTCAAGCATATTTGCATCTGTTGGAATTACTCTGCCTTTTATATAGTAGACATAACTGTATACGTGTTATAAAATAACCAGATAATGTTCTTCTAAAACTACACAAACAAAACTAACCTGCAAATTATGTTGATTTTTAGGAAAGTGAGTAAACATATTGCTGTTATTATTAGGGCAGTAACTACAGTGTAGAACTGACTGGAAATTTCTGTTCTTAAAACCACTGGGAAATTTATTTAGCAAAATAGAACCTCTTTTTAATAAACTACCAGTTTTGTAAATCTTTTAATTTCTCCACATCTTTTAGACACAATATAGAATTTTCTGTGAAAATCATAAAGAGACTAGTCTTTTTTAAAAAAAGAAAAAAGTAAAAAGATAGTTTTTCTCAAATCACTAATTTTAAACCCAAAACTGTTGACTTCAATGAGTACAGCAAGTATTCTGGTATAAAACTCTGTCAGTCCTTCCCATTTGAGTTAAATGACTTCATGTAAATAAACATCTTTTCTTTGCACAACAGGCTATGAAAAAAAGTTGAAGCTATCATCAGGCTGTAAGAAAGACTTATTCACACATCTGCTGTTCCCATGACCCATTATTAAAATATATGACAATAATCTCAGACTACAGTGTAAGTCTTCTTTTAGTCTAACTGATATTATGTGGTTGGAACAGCTCCAGCAGACTGACTACTCCATACAGAGTAGCCATTAGCCTGGTGCTTAATGCACATGCATGCAAGTTCAAGGCCCACGTTGCTTGTTTGAATTTTGCAAAGGAAGAATTTATACTCATACTTCCCAGTTTTGCTTCAGACAGGACAAGATTAAAAAAAAGACAAAAATGTCAGAAATATTGGTAGGAAAGGACAAAATTGAGCTGTTCTATGACTGTGTAGTTAGTTCACTTTACTAACCAATCCCATATATTTTCTTTTAAATGAATGTACAGTGTCTCTGTAAGGAAAATCTGTAGATCTAGGGGAAAACCAATATGCAAAGGTGAGAAAAATGTTACTGTTGTTCCTTTACTGCAAACCACAAAGACACACTGAACAATAATGAAAAGGTGTACTATGCTTTGTTACTCAGATTTGGGCAGGACTTTTGAAAAGTATTTCCGTAAAATAATAGCATTCTGATTTTCAGTATTGTTAATGCTACCGCTGCAAATATTTTCTCAAACAATAGAAAAATGTAGCTGTGTAAGGAACTGCTCTGATGGTATAAAGAATTCTCTGAGAAACTCTGAAATTTGCAGAATAAGGGACTTTTCCAGCTCAAGAGATGTTAGCTTATAATGCCTTTTCCCATGAGTTACCTTTCCACTGTATTTGTAAAAACTGGGTCACTGTTCAACAAGCAGTGTAAGACTCATTCCACAGGGAAGAGCCAAAATAAGAAATTCCATGGTTTTATACCTTGCTAACATGGTGGCTTGCAACTCTGGTCTCTACATTCAGTCATCCACTGACTGTCTAATCTAATCACTCATAAAATCCACTTACCATTTATTTACTCTCAAGAACTGGCGCAAACGTTAAAGCCGTGACTGTGAGTACCAGGCAACATAAGTATGACCATGTTTCCTTGTTCTCCCTCTCCCACTATGACTCACAATCTTCAAAGCATCAAGCAAGCACAAAGCATCAGTACCTCCTACATCATGAGCAAAAACTCAACTCAACTCAACTCAGTCATTTTATTAGTGCATTCTATTAGTACTCCATTCTATCAGAGTTAAAAACAGGATGTCCTTCAACTTCTTCCATTTCCTAAAGGAGATCCCCCTCAGATCTCCTTAGCTCTATATATCTTGTAGCTATACAGGTCCTCTGCAAAAGATTCAGGTTTTAGATTTCTAAAGATTGGCTGGAACAGGCTGCCCAGGGAGGTGATGGAGTCACCATCCCTGGATGTATTTAAAGAGCGGGTAGACGAGGTACTTAGGGATATGGTTTAGGGGGTAGACAGGAGCGGCTGGACGTGATGATCTCGGAGGTCTTTTCCAACCGAGCGATCCTGTGAAAAAAAAAATAAAGGGATTTTTTTCAGCTATGCTCCAGGTGCATGACCTTCAGAAATGGGAGCGATTTCAGTTATATTGCTGTGCTTCTAGCCATGCAGCTTTAGTCTGTTCTTCTGGGTAATTCTTCTAAAGTCCATAACTCTTTCCATATGGCACAGTGATCCTTTGTGCTTAGCTCTATGCTCTGAATTCTTCTCTAGGGGTTATAACATGAAAATGACAGCACCAAAAATGTTGACGTAATGAACATATAGATGCTCAAGTATTTTATTCAGTCTAACTTTTAGACTGGAGTAGCTGGTGGGTTGTTTTTTTTTCTAGTGTGCAGTATAAAACAAGTGACTTCTCTTCCTCTATTACACTCACTGTTTTTTAGCAACTATCATTATAGCTTTTATCTTGAAATTTCAGCTTACATTCTCAAAAATATGCAAAAGCAGGATGAATTCTAAAGTTATCATACTTTTAGCAATAACAACAGCAAAAGTTTAGAGCCTTAATCTGACCATTATTTGAATAAGAAAAAGCAGTTAGCAAAAGCTTTTATCCTTAAATCTTACTAAAATTTTCTTTCCATGCTCAAAACAAATTAGTATAATACAACATTAAAATAAAATCTTAAATGCCTTTAACTACCTGTCCTTTAGGTAGTTTCTTTCACTTTAATCTTCCTTTTAGATACTGTACCTTGACATGTTTTGCTCATAGTATTTGTGGCCAGGAGCAGTGCTTTCAGTCCCTGCACTATGATTTAACCCTTACTATTCTTCACAAATTGGCTTCTCTGTCCTCAAATAGCAGGCATTTTCACATAAATTTCTGCTCCACTAAACTAGCATAACTAGTTCTTTTCTATAGGCTGAGATTCTGGTATTATGTATTGCATATTAACCTTTTCTTTCAGCTCTAGAGATCTAACTTGTATTCCAGCAGAGTGGGTGAATGAAGCACTATATTAATGATGAGCAGAACTTAGGAGATCATGAAGCTTATGTAGGGTGCATGCAGGGGGTAACTGTCAAAGTGTTCATGACTACATTTTTCCTGCTGATGTATACTCAGAAAGATTTTCCCCTTTCCAAAGGGCACGTTTATTATATGGCTTTGTTGTTGTCCAAGGTTAGGGGACAGATAACATTGCAAGTCTCAGCAGGCAGCTGGAGGATAGAAAGTCCAGTCTAAAGAATGGAGGATACAGAAACCTTTGGCTTCTCACAAAACTTTCACAGATTTTTTTTTTAATTTATTTTTTTTGTGCTGAATGGTCCTTGTTAACCTCTTTAACCTTGTGGCAAGAACACTGGAGACAGGTCTAGTAACCAAAAATGTATAATAATTGACAGAAGGTTTAAGTTTGTTCTACAAGGAAAAAATTTATAGGATCCACACTCTGAAACAGAATTAACTTACCGCTGTTATCAGCCAAATATACTCTAGTACCCTGTTCACCACCATCATGCTGGTGAGCTGCTAGTTCTTAGTGAGGGGAGGAAAGCAAGTGACACTAGAGATTATTTGATTTTATGCCAGTGAAGTATTTGTAAGAAAAACAACACTGGCTTCATTTTTCCTTATATACTATAGCACAGAAATTACCTCAATTGTTCTTCTGTTCTGCAGATGAACATTGTTGTTATCGTACCATGTTGTGTGCTAAATAGGATTGTAGTAGGTCGACTTTGGCTGGATGCCAGGAGCTCACCAAGCCACTCTATCGCTCCCCTCCTCAGCAGGATGGCAGGGGGAGGAAATAAGATTGAAAAAAATGGTGGATCAAGATAAAGGCAGTTTAATAAAGCAAAACCAAAGGTCATGTGTCAATCCCACCTCCACCTTTCTCTTAGATTTTATTGCAGAGCAGATGTCATATGATAGGGGATATCCCTTTGGTCAGTTTGAGTCAGCTGTCCTGGCTACCTCACCTCCAAAGATCTTGCCCAATCCCAGCCTACTAGTGAGGGAAAGATGTTGCAAAGACAGCCTTGGTGCTGTGCGAGTACTGCTGAGCAGCAGCCTAAGCATTAATGTGTTATCAACACTTTTCTAGCTACCAATGCAAAGCACATTACTATGAGGGCTGCTACAGGAAAAATGAACTCTATCTCAACCAGATTCAATACAACTGTTTAGAAGCAGAGCACTATAATGTACTGTTGAAGAAAAGTGGCTATTGTCCAGAGCTCTCTAAGGCTATGATCAAACTACTCAGTCTGGTCTTTAGTGAAGTGCACATCTCAGATGTATATTGACTCAATGTGAGATAAGACATGGATAGTTTCTTCTGCTTCTCTTCTTCCCCATGCCATGGTTTCCATGGGAAGGAAACTGGCAGTACAGGTCCTATGAGACCTGTAGTGTGTTACATTCAGGGCTTTGAATAGGATGACTGGCATTACAACTAGCAGAGCAACCAGCCCACAGTCTGCATATACCCTCAGTTAGTGGACCTAAACACAGTGCACCAAAGTACTTTGAAATTATATTTAGCATCTTATCCCAATGCCAGTATTGCCTGTTCCATGTGATGTCTGAGGAGCAGCCAAGGTGCTATAAGATCCTGCAGATGAGCAGCAGTAATACTGAGCTGGACTGACCATAAACCAGAACTTTCTCTAAGAGGTCTTGTACAGAATTTCATTTCTAATGGCTGAATATGAATTCTCGGGCATACCTCAGAACCTTAACTTCCGTTTTCCTGCTTTGCAAACCTGTGACTGATCTTTCTTTCTCAATTTTGAATAAGCTTGCTTTGTTATTGCATCTGTTTGATTAAAGAACTGCATTTGACAAATACAAAAGAGCTTCATTAGAAAATATGTTTTCAGGAAAAAAAGTCTTCAGAGAATTTCACATCACAACAACAAAAGAAATGGAAAATTCCCCTTCTTGCCATCCCTAAAGATCTAAAGGTTTCTCAGAAATTCAGAACATCCCCCCCAGGTCTTCCATCCCCAACAAAGACAGCATCCTATTTCCTTTAACACAGTGCCTAATGAAAAATAGTAAGTACTTCAGCATAAAAGATTTTTAATCATCCAAAGTGGTGGCTCTGTAGTACAAATCAAGGAATTAGCAGCCACTGATTTTACATAGGAGATATAACAGAAGTGCCTTGGAGCAAATCAAAAGCCAATCTGTACTTCTATAAAACTGTGAGGCTGAATTTCATTCAGTATACAACTTAAACATGCTTTTCACTGTAATTCTATATGTAATGTGCCAATTTTTTGAGTTGGAATAAAACAAAATGTACCTTTTATTATTAAATATTATGAAATAGTTAAACTGACCTCTCTTTTCTAAATCCTTCTTTCTATACTATGCAGCTATTGCATTAAGTATTAGCTTTGATACCAGTAATGTTTTGCATTCTTTCATAAGATTGTTCTTCTATGATCAGGTGTGAATATTGAATGCAATGCTTTGCTATCACACTTGTGTTCTGCTGGTAGCTCAGAAGATAGGTTTAGGTACAGCAATAGAAGGGAAAGGGGATAGAAGAAGGAAAGGAGAGAGGGGGAAGGAAAAGCAAAAAGATCTTGAAACGTATGGGTATTGTAGAGAAGTGTCTGTAGTAACTATGGAAAAATAATGAAAACCACATTTATATGTATATTATGACCAATAGCTGCACTGGACAATGATACAATCTGATTTTCCAAAAAAAATTTAGAACATTTAAAAAGTCTTTTTTAATGAGTAAGGCATTACAAGATCAAGAAGCAATGAAATGTTACATGTGTCTCTTCTTTTCTGAACCAATGTTATGAGAGAATGAGGCAATGTATCAGGTTGGAGGGCTTGTTCCCTTATTGCATTGCAGCTACACTACTGTAGCAGATTTTCTGTGGACTATGGACACTTAAATGAAATTCATGAAAATATTTTGTTTCCTCTGTATCATCAGTCTTTTGTATCATGCAGGGACATAATGTTCTAAAAGCATTTTGGTTACTTGTAGCAAAAAAAGTCTTTAATCCTTTTTTTTTTTAAATACATGGAGGTTTTGTGATATATAGTTAGTGACTGTGTAGGCTTTTATGATGTAGTTTCTCATTGGCATGACATTCCCACCAACTTGTCCTAAGTTACAACTCATTTTATTTTGATTCTAAATTATAACTCCTGTTAATTATAAAGGGGAAATAAATACAGAATAGCAGGGTAAGTATGCAACAAGTATTAAAGTGTCCACAGTCAATGTGAGACTGTGATCTAGTGATGCAAACCTTGGTGTTGGTCCCCTGGCATATATGTGGGTATGTTTTTACATGTCTCTCCTGTCTTCGTACTCTAGCCACAGTGACCCCGTGCAAATGAAAGCCCTTTGGATTGTTCCAGCAGGAGTTTCAGTCTGAATGTGTTTTGTCTAAATTAAAACACATAATAATCATGCTGGTGGTAGTTTTAGAGTGAGTACCGGTTTGGTCAGAAAGGGTTTTGAGGTCAATGAGAATCAGATGTAAGGTTCTTAAAAATGTGATCACAATATAGTTAATTATATCTGCTTATGTATTCACAAAACCACATTGCAACAAAATTAGGTAATTTACAAATATAACAAATGGATTACTGAACATGCAAGATTTACATATACAAATACTTGTACCTGAAAGTATTGTGGGTCATTATCTAGAAGCTTATTCAGAACAAATTGCTACAATTCAAGACACAGCATCTGGAGTTAGAATAGATAATTTCATGGAAACATAAAATCTCAATAGTGATAAAAAAACCCCAACAATCAACAACCTGAATTCTATGGGTTGGTATGAAAGAAATAAGAATTTGTTGTACATCTGCATTTTAATACAGTAAAATTCTGGTTGTTCAATGCCATAAATTATGTGGTACAGCTAGAAAAGATACACATAGGAATAATGACAATGATGACAGAATTATTTTAACTGTGGGATAGTCTGAGACTGTTTAATCTGGAAAAGAGATGGCTTGAGGGTGTATAATAGTTGTCTGTGTGTGGCACATGGAGTAATTATTCACAATACAAGGAAGGAGAGGCATCAAATGAAATAGATTTACAGGAAGACTAAACATAGAATCATAGAATCATAGAATGGTTTGGGTTGGGAGGGACTTTAAAGATCACCTAGTTCCAAGCCCCCTGCCATAGGCAGAGACACCTCCCACTAGACCAGGTTGCTCAAAGCCCTGTCCAACCTGGCCTTGAACACTTTCAGAGAGGAGGCATCCACAGCTTCCCTGGGCAACCTGTTTCAGTGTCTCTATATCTTTATATTTGTCTCATATTCTCCTCTGTACAACTACTCTAACCACCATTGAACAATGATGCTAGATCAAACAGATGTTTGGTTTCATCCAGTGGTGCTGACCTTTCCATATGACCATTTCATGTAAGTGTTTGTAATAAACATCTGTTATAAAAGCCCCTATTGTCTTGAATCATACCACTGGTAATTCAAGAGTGTGTAAGTGCAAAGCAGCACAGAATATCTTCAGCTAATGCCTTTTGGCCTTCTTGTTATATTTCTCTAAGGGAAAAATATAGTCCACCAAGTTTGTTATATATCTAAGAGTTTCTGAAGTACCTGAATTCATATAATGGCTTTTTCAAAAGCAACTGTGAAATTTTTGTTTAACAATTCAAGTGACTGCTACAACAGCAAACCAAGGCATCTAAATTAATTTGTACATTGATTTTAAGCAGCAAGTTTTGAAAATCTTGCTATAGGATGA
>NW_010185345.1:10290-10668 GCF_000695765.1 Mesitornis unicolor | reverse complement strand
GGAGTAGGCGAGCTATAACAAAACACAGTCTGTGCTTGACCGGGTTCTCAAGCGAGGTCGTTACGGTGTGCACAAGCATTTACCAGATAGCCACGGGTTTGCATTTGCTGGTGATGGCTGACCAATTAAAAAAAAAACAACAAAAAAACCAAAAACTCACCCCTTTTCTTTTGCAGTGGGTATGGTGACAAAGTGTGGAGATGATCCTTGCCAAAATAAACTATGCTGGTCTTAGCACAACCAGCGAAGCACCTTCTGTGGGGAATAATGTATGGCAAGCCGCTTGGCCTGCTCAAGGCATGCAACGCTTTCTGAGCAAGGGACTGGGAAGCAGACTGGAAAACAAGGAAAATCAGCTAACCAAAACATTTTAGAAAT
>NW_010185345.1:9355-10259 GCF_000695765.1 Mesitornis unicolor | reverse complement strand
AAGTATGTTTAATCTTGGGGGGGGGGGTGTTCTAGTCAAATCAAATTGGGAACATGTCCTTTTCATAGTTTAAACTCTGGTTAAAGTAGAATTGTAGGGATATTTATAGCTCGTGCTTGGGAAAACTGCTGAATTGCACGCAAGGAAGATAGCAGAGATAGCTTCTCCACGTGAGACCAACATTACAAAACAAGCTAGACACAAATCCCAATCTGTACGTTCTGTTCAAGTGCTGCCCAAACCACATTGTGTAGCTAGCAGTGGGACCACTCCTGCAAGAAAATCTGCTGTGTAATTGAATTTTAGACGGGGAGGAAATGAAGAAGCAGAGACTAACACCACTTGTCATCTTGAAATTCAGCAGCATGCCAGCTGAGTCAGACCAACACTCTCGGTGTCACCCATCAAATTCACTATCATCTTTTGCCCCTGAGCCACTCTTAGGATCCACATGTAGGTTCTGGCTTTTGAACGTTTAAAAATTTTGGTCAATGAGTCAAGAAGTCTGGCTACCTGCTACCATGTGAATTTGAAATACAGCACTAACACCACATGCATTTAAAATACAACCTGCAAAAGATGTGTGAACTAATTTTTTTCAGCATGCAAGTAGCTAGTCTCTCTAGCAAGCTTCTCCTCTGTGTCCTATGCTATGAAAGACTTCTATAGCTACTACTACAGCAGATAGGGGAGCTCTATTTCATTGTACTCTTGGACACCAATGGCAGCCCTCGAGTTAGGAAAACTGTTTTTTTCTAAGTAAGAACTGCAAGCGAGCCAAACAGAAGTGTAGAGATTCCTCCTGCTCCCTCACGAAAACTGCTGCACAGATGACTTCACAAAAGGGTATTCTGCAGTATTTGTGTTGTGGCTTTCTGTTCTGATGATACATTACCCTCAGGGG
>NW_010185345.1:3814-9324 GCF_000695765.1 Mesitornis unicolor | reverse complement strand
AAAGAGTGTCTCTTCTCACATGCCTGGGCAGTGTTTAGAAAAATGGGAGTCTAAACTCATTCAGGATCTCTTGGTACATCTGTAATACAAAGAGGGTATTAAATCCAGCTCTTTACAAAATGTCTACCTCCCACCATCTTGAGTATTTTGATTTAGCTTTAATGCATACTTCACTCTGGACTTGCAGGTATGAGATAACTGTAATATGCACAAATTCATAAAATTGATAACATTATAGCAGTTAAAAACCCCAACTTTTCCATCAGTGCAATCAGAGGCATGGTCACATGGCTAAAAAACCTGGGTTTTATATTTTGCTAGAGACCTATATTACTCCAGATTTCTTTCTGAAAAATACTGATAATACATCAGGCTAGCATTTAAGATGTAGAAGCTGTGTTACACTCACAATCTTGTTTGTAGGCAAAGAGAAAGCACACCTTATATCTAAGTAAAGCCAAGAATCTGTTGTTGGTGTAACTGAAATCCTAGGAGTCTAATAATTTTTAGTCCAGCTCTAATTGTTACATGCACACACATACAAAAAATTATTTATATACATGCTTACTTTCTCCTCCTTCTCCTAGTGGTATGCTCATCCTTCTACAGCTGGTGCTCTGGATCCTTAGGTTGGTAACTCCATTCTTGGGCGGTAGTGAGAGCAGGGGACATTATGGCAAGTTGTCAGCTGGCAGGAATAGGATGTTTACATTGCTGGTTTCTTTTTCCTAACTCTGTAGGGGTACACTCACACTTAGGGTTAGAAATATTTTTAATAAGCTTTCACCTGTTTCTCTGGTGATCTGCAGCTCAATGTTATGTTCAAATGTGCTACATAAGAGACAGTTTATGTATGTGTCGCGGCCCACCTCAGAAGCGGGAGGAAAGCAACTAAAGTTCTGTAAATCCCCTTGGGCTATATTCAGGTGAGCAGACACCAAACGATCAATTAAACGATTTCATGTGAACAATCTGGCTTTGGAAAATTTAAAAGCACTGGCAGCGTGGGTTCTTAGTGAAGAAGGAAAAGAAAAGAGGTAAGAAAAGACATCACCACCTTCGGATCCCTGATGACCAGCAGGGCAGCCTTCTGGTGGCGGGCACAATGCACTTGGCTCTGAGAGTCAGTGCCTTTTTTACAGTCCAGGGCCTCGAGGCTGCTGCGCAGGTGCCATCATGTGTGTGCGGGTGGTCGTGAGCCCCTTCCCCACATGAGCTCTGTCTGGCTTCTTGGCCATATGTGTTCTTGTCTGGCAATACAAACCTGTGCATCTTTGAGTCCTAGGACAGGCAGGCCTCCTGCTTCGAGCAGCTTTTGTTATGCAGGCCCTGTCCTGGCACAATGTTTGAGGCATTAACTATTTCAGTCTCTCACACCACCCTGTGGCTTAAACATTGCTTGTGATCTTTGTCCTGGTGGTGATTTCTATTTAGAAGACAGACAGGAAGAAGGAAGAAAGATAGAGCCACAGAAAAAAAAAAAGTAAGAACCCACAGCTTTCAAACTTTATGTATGGTGAGACAATCTCCCTCAGTAAAATTCAGCATCCCACATACAACTTACTCATATAACAATAACATATCTAACAAAATCACTTTAAAACAAAATTGGTCAAGTTATTTGCGACACATACAGAAATTCAGAGTTCAGGAATATAACATGTATTCATGGGATTTCCTGCGCCCATGGTACAATTCAAGATTGTTGTACACTTTTTGTTTCAAGCAGTAGAGGCTAATAGAGTTTGGCTTCACCACTTTACATAATTTTCACCAAGTCTCTAATACAAGGAGAACATATTTGGTCCCAGAAACTGGTTCAGTTTGTTGGGAGGGGGGAAATTTGTTAAAATACATCTTAATTCCCTCTCCAGGCCTCATCAAGAGTGAAAACATTGCTATACTGAATTTCACATGGAGCTCTCACTCTGCCCAATGTTATACTTAACTTGTTTTCTAACAATTTAGAGAAATTAAGATTTATAATAGAAAAGACAATAACTTCTCCTGAAGATTTGGGAATTTAGACACAACCCCCTTAGTTATTATGGTTCCAAATATGCACGTTTGGGGATTTCTCTCCTCCAGTCTCAACAGAAGTGGTGAGAAGGAGAAAGATACCAGCTTTCAGTTCAACGTTTTAGAATACTACAAGCAACTTAAGGAAAGAAAATAACGCACACAATTATCAACACAGTTAAGGTTAATAGAGGTCCCACATAGTTTTCTTTTTCCTACTCTTAGATAAAAAAGAAACAGAAAAAGACAGAACGACGGGAGAGTCCACCTGGTGTGGACTAAGCTGCCTGGGCAGCCTGAGCCCCAGAGCGCAGCTTCTTGGTTTTGCGCTTCATAAAGACGCGAAGGGTTAAAGGTTTTGCTTTCTGTCTTGAGGTCTGGGGCCGGCTGCCGGCCTCTCGGTTTCTCCTCCCCGAAGCCCCCTCAGCTCGGTACCGCGCTCAAGGTGCCCCCCAGGCCGATGCCCCCCACAGCCAGTTCCGCCGGGCACCACCCACTTGTCCCGGCCGCGGAAGGGTCCCAGATCCCTGGGAAGGTCCCGTCGGGGGCGAGGCCCATAGGGAGCTCGCCTTTACACCTCAGCTCCGGCCGGCGCCACCGTCTGGGTCTGCCCACCTCATGTCGCGTTCGGGGATACCCCCGCTGTAAGCATCGGGCATTCTGCTGACTTGAACTACATCTTTGAGGGATACTCCATTTTTCCTGTTGTACTGCCACCAAGGCACCTCCTAAAACACCACAAACCAAGCTTTTCTTTTTCCAGGTTCAGGTTTTCCGATTATTCTGGGCCAAAGCCACACAAAGGGGAGAAGGCTGAGCACTACAGCCCTCTAATCACTCCAGGAGAGGAGCACGATTTACAGTCAGGCCTCCCAGGGAGGCTGTAATGGGCTTACAAGTGCAGGAAACAGATCCCTTTGTTCTACAGCGCTTAGTCTACAAGTACAGGGAGCAGTTCCCTGTGTTAATAAACCTATAAAATACAGGGAGCAGCTCCCTGGTTAAGCCTACAAATATAGGGAACAGTTCCTTGAGTTAATAATACTACAAAATACAGGGAACAGTTCCCTGTTAATCCTCTGATGGCTGTCCTCAGAGAAAAGTCTCCCCTTGTGTGTGGCTCCTCTCAGAGAGGGGCTGCAGCACCAGCCTGGTCCCAGTGATCGCACCAACGAGGCGATCCTGCTGACACCAATTAATAACGTTTTGGCCTGCCTCAGAAGCAAGAGGAACACAGATCTCTGCATCCTTGAGTCCTCGGGACAGGCAGGGCTCCTGCTTCCAGCAGCTTTTGTTATGCAGGACTTGTACTGCCACAATGTTTGAGGCATTAACTCTTTCAGTCTCTAAGAGTATGTTTTATACTACTTTGTTCTCCTAGGCTTTAGGTGACTCTGCTTGAGTGGGCCTGGTTGGACAAAATCACCTCCAAGATAGTCAGCAAATGTCTTGTGCAACTTAGGCCCTGTCACCATGGTTTACTGTTAGCAGCCTTAGGGGGAAAAAAAAAGAGTTGTATGTCCTTGAAGAATCTTCTGAGTTAAACAGATTAGTTACTTTTGCTGTGTAAATTCAGAAAATGTAATTGTGTGGCTTCTCCTGAAGTAGTGGGAAGTAATTTGGAGGGAGCAGATAGTGTCCTACAATGAGCAGAATCCAAGGAATAGAGGAAGAAAATAAGAACTCTCCAAGTCCATCTACTAGTTAGAGGCTGTGACATGATTTTATCTAAAATGAACTAAGAGATCACCCACCAGTGATTACAGATCTGCCACCATGACTGCATTCATAGTTGCTCCATATGTCTACCATTCAAAGTACTAACCTAAACTGTATCGCCTTGAGTGAGTAAGGGAGTGCCGAACATGAAGTTATGCTGGCAAAGCTGAGGGAGTGGTAACCTGTTCATGGAACGCAGGATGAACAATTTGAAAGCTTTCCGTTTGCCTTAGCTGTACCAGAGCAGCACATCTGCCATTAAATTTCACAGGAAAACAGACCTACTACTCTTTTCCTTTATGGATGTCCAAAATAGAACTTTGATGCAATGAAAACAGAAGCCATTTTGGCTGATGAAGCAGCCTGCTCTGTTTTGATGTTTAGGCAAAAAGTGAAATAGTGTGTTATGGAGTTAGCACAGTGGGCAAAATTTAGCTCGTGAGCCTCCCTGCTAGTTCCAGATGCTGTTTCAGGAACTTGTAAATAGCTTTATACACTTCCCACAGAGATGTATAAGCAGCTTTATGTACTTCCCACTGTGAGTTCTTCATCCTTGGACATTGTGTGTCTTACGGATCACTTACTAAAAGCTAGTAACTCCAAGCATTCATCTTTGCTACCTGCACACCCTCATATAGATCATGTAGTGGCACAGTTTTAAGTGAGACAGAGGAGCTGGTTCTTACATTTCTTAGCTGCTTTGCATTCTAAGTTGAGCACAACCCGTGTCCTGTCCTGAGGTTCCTGAAAAATGAGCAGTTATAAAACATAGGACTTAACTGACAGTAAGGTGAAAATAACCAGAGCATTAACTAAGAGACCACACTCCAAGGACCTCCACCTGCTGCAGGAACTTGCCTTACTACTGCCCAAAGTCCCTACTAGACATTCAGATGTTCACTGGAAATTTACAGACCTGATGTGGCTTCTTTGCAACAGAAGACATTGAAGTTCTCAAACAGACACAGAGTTTTTCAAATGTTATTTCTGACGAGGAAAATCTGAATATGGTGGAGCAGGTTAATGAGTATCACATTTATGGCAAGATATATACTTCCTTTACAATTTTCAGTATAAGCATTGCTGTATTATTCCACAGCCTGGAGGGAGGTACAGAGAAGACATATACTTCACCAGCAGCTCAAAGTGTCAGAGTACTCACTGCAATTTTTGATATATGCATTGAACTGATACAGATCTTATCCATGTTCTCCAGCACTTCAACATAACTAAAACTCCTGGGCCAGGAATTCAGCCTTCTTTCTTTTCTCTACCAAGTCTGGTGCAACTAAAAACCTGTGGAAAGGGGATGTTCTGCTTTTGTTTGGTGGTTTTTCATGTTGTTTTTTTTTTCCCTAATAAATATGTAGCCTGTTTAACCTAATTAAACAATTATTTAATTATTCTAGCGAAGGGCTATGTTCTATTAGCTGTTATGCTAATACTTGAAAATTCTGTTTGCAATAAAATGGTTACTATATTAATTGCAGCTCTGCTGGTGGATTTCACTTTTATTAGATATTTGTAAAATAAACCACACTCTAGCAGTCCATACTTGAAGAAATGAAGGAACATTTAGAAGCTCAGTGAGCTGAGCAGGACCATCACCAAAGCACAGAAGTGCACACACACCGTGTACCTGCATTTTTCTCAGCAATCTTTTCCTTCTCCACGCATCTTGACCACCCTGAGGCCACCACCACCCCACACAGCCGCACAGGCCATAGAGATAGATACCAAGCAGCACTCCCCCGCCCTGAACCACGCACAGG
>NW_010185345.1:0-3620 GCF_000695765.1 Mesitornis unicolor | reverse complement strand
GGTAGTGGCTGAGGAAAGGAGGTAGGAGCGGGCCTGGGCCTCTGTCTTATGGAAGTGGGAGGTTTTCCTCCTCCGGAGCGGGTGAGTAGTAGGATAGGCAGGCTCAGTGCAGCAGGACCTCCTGGGAGAGGTTGGGGGTTGTTGCTAATGTTTTTCATTTCCTCTAAGCAGATCTGGAAGGGCACAACATGGACGAAGAGGGCTGGAATGCAGAGATGGGGGACGAGGTGTTTCGAATCTTTTCATCCTTTGAGGAGGTATGGAGTGGCAGCTCTTGGGCTGTAGTGTGTTTGCTTCTTTTTCTTTTTTTCTCTCTCACCCCCAGCCCTGCAGCCTAGATGGTGGGTAGGCTATGGGTTCTTGTTATTCCTGAAGCACTTGGAGGAACTTGCTCTTAACTTGCATATTGAAAAGACAGTGTTTTCTTAACAAGTAATAGTAGTTTCAGTCTCTTAAAATGTTGAGGTGCCTTGCCTCCCTGAAGGCTACTGGGACATGGTCAGTGTAGCCATTTAGTGTTACTTTTCCAGCTGCCTATCTTTTTGCAAAAGCATGTGGCATAAAAATGGCACATACTAGTAACCCATTAATTATTGTTCATGGGCTAGGAATTGAGTACCTGTCTGGATAGGCTAGTGGGCCAGCAGAGGGTGGAAAGGAAGTAGCAAAAACTTACGTAGAGTAGAAACTTGTAATTGCAGATTAGTTGTGGTAAAGGTTATTAAAGTTCTGTAGTTGCTGAAAGAGATGTTTACTCTTGCCTGCCCTTTTCCTATTCTAATGCTTTCCTGCTCTCTTGTGTATGTCAGATGTAGTGTTTCCGAAGTTGTAAGATAAACTGAGAACAGGTGGCTGGTTTTTATGTTTTAGTAGGCTGCAGTTTCTTGCACAAATCAGATTGATTTTATGCATCTTACTGTCTGTTGAATAGTGAAAGGGCAGTGGTGAAACTTACTAGAGACTAGCAGAACCATGGCTTTTGGTGGTAGTTCTTGTCTGTGGGTTAGGTGTGAACTGTAACTTCTTTCTCTGGCAAGGCGACAAATCTGGTGACAAATCTGATGCCTCTGTAAGTTAGTGTATTTGGTTTGTGTGGTTGGTTTTGTTAGTGAGGGAGGGGCTACAGGGGTTGCTCCTCTGAGAAGCTGCTGGAAGCTTCTCTGGCTCTAATTCAGACCCATCTGGCCAAGGGTGAGCCAATCAGTGACAGTGTGAGCACCTATTTAAGGGATGTGGGGGGGGGGGGAATTGCTGGGGAACCTGCAGTGGAGAGAGGAGTGAGGTGTAAGAGTAAGAGTAAAAGCTATGCAGACACCAAGGTCTGTGAGGAAAGGAGGGGGAGGAAGGAGGTAGGGAAATGTGCAAAGCAGAGCCTGGGATGCAGGGAGAGGTGGGTGACTGTTCTGATTGGTAACAAACTAAATTGGGTTTGTTGGGGTTTGGGTTTTTTAGTTATGTTTTGTTTCCAAAGTTGAGTCTGCTTTGTCTGTGCCCATAATCGGTGAGTGATCCCTCATCGTTGTCTGGATTCGTGAACCTTTTGTTGTATTTTTCCTTCCCTGTCCCCCTGGAGTGAGTGAGCAGCCGTGTGGTGCTTAGTTGCCAGCTGGGCCTAAACCATAACAATCAATGAGAGAAAGCAAGATAAACTTCACATGTCAGCTATGCATAATGTAGTTCTGGTGACATTCTAATGCTAACAGTATGCTGTTCAGTATACTGAAGAGCTTAAGAGGCTGCATTTCAGAAGGTGCAGAAGGCAGCTTCTTTCAAGTGCAAGACTTAGCAACTAAGTTTGTATTTATATACTTTCCTTTGCCTGGTGTTAGCATGATGTGGTTTTTTTTTTTCTTTTGGTAGGCTACCTTCTCTGGAAGATCAAGTGGCCCCTCATATGACTTCAGTCGAAGTGTACGCTTATTCGGTATGTTTTTGAATTTACTGACATGTGAGAGTTGACTTAAAAAACAAAACGCCTACAAAAAAAACCCAAATGGAAAACAGAGTTAAAAGTCTTGCTATAATGAAATTTATTTAGTATGTATAGGATTTGGAGGTGTAAGTGTCTGGAATGGATTAAAATCAAGATTTTAAATGCCAGTGTACAGTAGAAATATGCAGATGATGAGAAAATCAGAGGATCTAACAGTGTCTGTTCAGGGATATGGTGATGCACTGCTAGATTTTAATTCCAGTGGATTGGAAACAAGGATTCATTGTAGTTCTCTTAATCTATCGAGTATTGCTTGAATATTAGTAAATTTAGAGTGGTAAATGATACAGTGATGAATTTAACATTAGCTTTTGATACTTCTAGAATCTATAAGGTCAGTTAGCTTGCAAACACACATAGACATGGGTCGCATGTATAATTTGCCTAGTAGGTGAATGATGATTGTGAAAGTTGTGATATTTTTACCAGTCTTGTAAGTTGATTTGGCAAGTAACTGTGCAGTCTGCGGTTGATCAGTTCATGCAGTGAAAATGCTAACCATAGCAGACATCACTGAAGAATGATTATTGGTTGTCTCCTGTTCACTGTCTGTAAATCTATGGTTTTATCTAGCATCTTTCATTAGAGGCAGTAAACACAGAGGGCAGCATATTGAAGGAACCTTTTAAAGCAGATGTTTTACTGATCAATTATTTTCTTGCCACATGATGTGCTTTCCAAAAACTTTGAATATTGAATTAACTTGGTGTACTTAAAGTGTGGAAATACTGGTAGAAGTGTCACAGAATAAGAATAGGTTAGGATGACAAGTAAAGGGAAGAGAATCCTCACCCTTTTTTAGAGGCCAATAGACATGGTCAGCGAAAGCAGATCCGTTGTGGTAAACCATAAAAATGTCAATTTATACTGGCTTTGCCACAAATTACTCACTTAAATCTTCTAAGTGAGCAGGAACTCTGAGCATTGTTCAGACTACAAAAGCAGCAGTTTAACACTTTCTTTAGTGTTGTAGCAACAGAGTTTACTGATTGAGTGACGTGTTAATGTACCAAACATTGTCGTGTTGTCTTTTCCTTTATGATAGCTTCTTGTGTACAGGTAATCTTTTTATCGAATTTCTTTTTGCAGAATATACCAGTGCCTATTTTTTAAGGGATAATTATATAATTTTCCTAGTTATTATATAATTATGTTACCAGTTTTAACTGGGAAGGAAAACAGTAACAGTTTCTGTGATGCGCATGCACTTGCATGTAATCGAATTTTGTAGACTTCATGTTTCGATTTCAGCTTGCTTAGCTTTATGATGGTCGCTGGTGTAACTTCATCTTAACTTTAATATTGTAGAATAGGTTGGAAGGCAACTCTGAAGATTGACTGCTCCAGATCCTTGCGTAGAGTCAATTATAGCAGGTTGCCCAGAACCTCATGCAGTTGAGTTGAACTTTTCCAAGAATGGAGACTATGCAAGCTCTCTGGGCAATTTGCTGAGTGTTTAACTACCCTCAGAGTAAGAAGATTTTTCCTTATGTTAAAGTGAAATTTCCTATATTTCAGTTAGTGCCTCTTGTCCTTTTGTTGGATGTCAGTGGAAAGAATCTGACTGTTGTCTTTGCTCACTTCTGATAAGTGATCCAATGACTTGGATGACGGAATTGAGTGTACT
>NW_010185344.1:0-8050 GCF_000695765.1 Mesitornis unicolor | reverse complement strand
CGCTGGATGGCAGCACAGCCCGCTGGCGTGTTAGCCTGGAGAAAGCACACACTGAACAAGGGCATCACATACAACTGAGGATGAAAGAACTGATTCATCTTCCCACCCCTGGAAGGGATCTGCCATTCCTTGTATACACCAAATATAAACGGTGGGGGCAGAGGCAGTTTCCAAACAGGTTGCTAGGCCGGGCTTGGCGGCCAGCCCAACTTCCACTCTGCGATTCTTGTGCGTTCCCTGGAGCTCTTGCACAACCCATCAGTGCCTGATGCTCTGACTTACAGCTGTGCAAACGCCTGTTTGTTTTCTGCACTTTTTATTAAGGCCTTCAGAAGATGAGAGACAGCACAAATGAAGAAAAACAAAACAAAACATTTGTTTAATCTTATTAGTACTGTGATTTATTATCCCTATTAAAAATATTTTGAGGCGGCAGATTAGCACACTGCTCTGAGGCAGGTTGGCTGGATGCTTTGTGAAGGTGTCCCAGTTATTACGAAGGACTGGGAGCTGAAATTTTCTTGCCTAACAAATGATTTTATGCTTGTTTACATCAAATGTTTGGAAAGACAGAAGAGAGCTGAAAATGAAATACACTCCATGTTTTTACCTTTATCAGTTGCTTTAATCAAAACAAATTGACTGTATCTCAGATTAGAAGTAATAAACTGGCAATAAGTTTCAGAGTTGCTCTCCTCTAGGCTGCTGATTCAGATGTGACAAAGATCAAAGCAACCAGAAGTTATTACCACATGATGGCTGCTCAGTGTGTAAAATGAGTTCATCCAGTTCTCAACTGGGAAGCCTTCATACCTCAGAAAAGCCAGAGAAATAACTGGCCATGAACAGCAGTTTCACTTGCTGCCTCTTTAGCCAAAGTTTTGTTCTAAGCCAGGCAACTCTCAGTTCAGCGATGTAGCCAGATCTCATAGATTTCCTGTACATCTCACTTCTGCAGGTGTATGTCTTAAAGCTTAGGTTCCCATGCTGAAAGAAGGATATTGGCTTCCTTCTTTTCTTCCTTTCTTCAGTAAATTTTGGACAGAGAACAGCAGAGGTCTTCAAATTTGAAAGCAGACTCTGCCTTTCTCATCAAATTCAATGAGACTTCATCAGGCTTATGTGTGAACACGCCTACGTGGCTGAGGTTTGTAACATTGGATGTTCTCTCCAAATCTGGGGTTGAGAAGGTGGATCGGGAAGTATTAGAAGAACCTGCACCTGTTGCATTGATCAAAATGAAGATTTTTTTTTTACCTAGAAGCTCACTCTACCCTAACTCACTGACATAGTTCATTCCTGGGTACAGGGATGCACATACATACCCATAGACACATATACGAGTAGAGTAAGTGTAATTTCCATGAGGTATAATAAAGACACAGTGTGATACATACCAGCCTCTGCAAAAATTTGGCCTGTCTTGGAACACGGCGTGCAACCTGCAAAGAGTTAAGGGAGTTAGTGGAGCCTGGTTAACTTACAGAAGACGTGTCACTTGTTTAAATCCAGACACGGGTTTGTGTGACCGATCACCCGTGGCCAGGTTCAAATGTTCCTCTGGTTAAAATTAAAACCTAAATCTCTTCTATATTAACAGACCCACTGATCAAAGCTCAGCAGTGGAATGCAGCTCTTGCAGGCGAGGGAGGTGCTGTGTGTTTTGCAAATGCTGCTTGTCAAGGGACCCTCCATATGAACACAGAAACCTCAGTCTTTAGCCCTAGCCCTGGACACTGCATCTTGGCCCTGGAAGTATATTCTCTTATAGCTTCCTATGGAGTCACACAAAGGCTCTATGTCATTGTTTTAGTCCCATTGCATGATATACGGCACATGATGGGCTGCTAAATGCTCCACAATGCTCATCAAATGCCATACAGGGCCCATCTACTTCCTCAGACAAGCAAAAGTCAAAGCCCATTCCCCAGTCCAAATGTGGTCTTCATCCACACAAGAGCGTTCACCACTCATTGAGGATTACAGACACTGGGCAGGGTGAGGGCTGAGGGCACGACAAGCCCAGTCACCCGAGGGTGTCCTCAGCTTGGCATCAGTGTGGCCGTTTTGAGCTTGAACAGTGGCCAAGCTAACACTTAGCACTTATGTGATGGGGCTTAGCATAAACCCACTCTGCTGCACATGTGGACCTGCTCCAAGGGAGGACTTGTATAAAGTAATGTTACAGCATCAGCTTTACTGATATTACCTCAATATCAATATACTGAAGTCTGTTGCCTAAAAACCCTCCACAGGTGCTGTGGATTTATTGCACAGCAACAGAAAAGCACTGGTTATGTGCAAAAAGGGAATAAAGATATTTAAACTCAGCCGTAGGTTGTCTTATGAAGTGTTTCACCTATGACAATGCAATCGTACTCAGTGTATTGCCCTTAACAACAACAACTCCTCTGACTTCTTCCCTGCACACGGTGTAAGCCTCAACTTAGCAACATCTCCAAATTAAATCCCTCCCCAAAACAGATTGTACAAGCCTCCTGTCAATAAGGGAAGCCAGTGTCTTCTTAAAATGTCGGTGAAACTCCAGAGAACAGAAGAATACAATGGTATTTTTTTACCTGATTTGCCCTTTCTGTTGATTTACATGGAAATAACAGCGCTCCTTGCCAAAGAGATGATTCTATGTCTGTTTATCTCATGCACTGCAAAGCTCTGGAAAGTCCAATGGAGAAATTAAACAGTCTCCTCTGCTAGAATCCTTATCATTTTCTTCTTCATTATTTTAGCCAACATCTTGTAAAATTGGAGCCACAGTAAAACAGCTCCCATGGGAAATTGGAGAGGAGAGGAGAGGAGAGGAGAGGAGAGGAGAAGGGTTCTCTGCAGTTTAAATTTTGGAAGAAACTTTCTGTCTGAGTGTATTATCTCTGGCAAGTAAAGCACCTCAGGAGACTGCTGTGAGGGGCTGCAGGGTCTCCATCACTGTAGGTTCTTCAGAACAAGCCAGTCCGTGAAGTTGATCCTGCTTGGAGCAAAGGCAGGGATGAGAGACCAGTGCTCCTCAGTACTTTTTTACCCTTTGGAACAAATCCATCTGTTGTACTGTACGCAACAGTCACAATGGTTTTTACTTACTAATCGGTGAAACTGGAAACCTGGTTATTGGTTTAATCTTCCCCTACCACCCACCCATTTTGTTTACTTGCTGATTTCTATAAGGAGGCTTTGTATGATTTGCCTCCTTCAAAAGTCACCTTTTGAAGTCCTGAGGATAGCCAGTAGACATCACTGAGTAGCTAAGGACCACCAAATAACAGTATTCTGTTTGCTAGGACTTCATGACTACTGCCAAAGCACTGTTGCAATGTTTATGATACTGATAGTCCATCAAACTGTTTTGAACCAGGCAGCTTCACCAGCATCATCTAACAGAATAATTTCCAAGTTTCCATTGACCTTTAAAGCCTTCCAAAGCAGTCATTAAAGCCCAACAATTGCTAGTAGTGACCCCACAGCTGTTGCTATCTGCTAGTCTTAGCACGATATACAGGGAATAAGCTGTGCAGTAACAACCCAAGTACCTGTGAAGAGCTGTCCAGAAGAACCACCTCTAGTGCAGTGGTAATAACCAGCAATCTTGTCAACTACCTTTAACAGAGTCGTCAGTCTTGGTGGATGAGCCAACAAGTAATCCACAGCCATTGCTCATACCACAATTCAGTAAAGTCCTGTGTCTGTACTTGCTTTTGTGTAGGAAGATCCTCCCAGGATGTCACAGTTAATAGCAGCCCTATACGCTCTCCAGAATGTCAGAGATTTGTTTATAATGTGGTATGTTGACCTAGGGGAGCACCTGCCTGTTCTTAACCTGGCTCATGTGTTCAGTGAGGATGGATAGATGCCCTCTTCTAGATCAGGCTGTCCCAGGGAACTAGGTCACCACCTCTATTTCAGCATCATTTTCTGTTGGAAGTTACCTCTGCTGCTCATCTGCCAGCAACACAGCTCCTGTGAAAATACCCTTTTGCCTGAAGCAAGATCAACCAGGATATTTCAACAAGTGTGAGCCACTTGCTTGAGCTTCACAACTGGTTTTCCCTCTAAACCAGATGAGTGTTCCCAGATACCACTCTACTGGCAGGACAGTGGTGGAGATTTTCTCTCCCGCTTGGACAGATGGGTCTGCAAGACAGTTTTGGCTGAATTCCCCAAGAAGGAATATATGTTCACTGTAATCAGGATTGACAATGGAGTTGCTGAGATCCTCATAGTGGAGAGAGAAGGGCATTTCTGGAGAGAGATTCTTCCCATTCTAGATGGGATGAGTGACTCAATGACCAAATCAAGGACAAGTACAGATACATCTGAAGAATATTTCTCTTCCCACTATTTATGGCAGAAGATGGCAAATACAGGCATCAACTGACATTTCAGACGTGCTAGGGTGTCCCACCTGGCCTCCAACAATGTACAGGTCTTCCACAGGTCCTGCAATGTATCTGTCAGTCCCACATGGGTGTCTCTGATTCTACAGAGCCTCTCAGATCCGATCAAATTTAGGTAACTGATTGACGCCCTAAGCGACCCAAAGTCACACACGGTATCTGTTTTGGACCTGAAGGATGTGAGCACAGATCTGAAGATCAGCCTTTTAAATCACAACCTCCCAAACCGCCACCCAAACTCTCTTGCTAACTTGCAAAAGGTTCATTGCCGTTTCAGCCCTATTTCTCCAGAAAATCTAAGCCACACAATGATACAACGTAACAGCCCTCATTTTGCAGAATATATTTTTTTCCTCTCCTGGTCAAGAAGCATTTTACAAGCCGAAACTCATGTGCTTCATTTCATCCAGCATGAGTTAAAAATCAAGTACAGTAAGACTGAGACCATAAGCAGAAAAACTTTCCTCCGAGCCTGAAATGCTCTGAATTACTCAGACTGGCACATGGCCAGGACACTGCGTTAACTCCCTTGTCCCTGTGAAATGCCTCGTTAGCACAGCTCTTGGTTGTCAGCTTTGAACCCATTCCTGGGCAGTAGCACCCAGCACAGGAGGCTTAGCACCTCCAACAACCGCCTTGCTCATCTCCCACTGAGCTGAGCTGCCACCACAGCCATGGGCACGCTGCAGGTATAGGTGCAATAAATGCGGTTTTAGCAGACTGCCCTGCATGTCAATACTGATGGTTAAGAGGGAACAAGCCAGCCCAAGCCACCAGATGTTGCCAAACGACGAACGCCTTAAAACCTACTTGCTCCATGATACTGTAGTCCGCCATCAGCTCCTCTTCCAGGTACCTTGCCATCAGTTCCGAGTCAGGCTGCCCTGCTGAGGTGGAGAAGCCCCAGCAGAGCCACAGCCAAAGGATCATGGTGGAGGGGGAGCTCAGGCTGGGGCTCCCTGCCCCGAAGGTGAGAGGAAAGCCCCGCTGCCTGCAGCTGCTGCTGTGCTGCCTGACGGGCTGCGAGGAGGCTGACGGACGACCCACCCTCTTCTCCTCCTTCCCAGCTCAGGACCGGCCCCTTTTCCACGCAGGGCGGCTTCCCGTGCTGCCTGGGGCTGCGGGAGATCCTTGCAGGGTTTCCAACCTCCAGCTGCCTCCCTCAGCCAGGCGTCCCCTAGGCCGTTGGGCACTAGCCACTGCCATACCCCTCTCTATGCTGCCCACAGCTTCAGCCCCCATCTCGCCTCGTTCAGCACAGAGGGGTAGCGCTGGGGTTCCCTGAGGTGCTGCCACCGGGTGTTTTGGCACCAGCAGCAGCCCAGCCCTGTGGTGGCCCTCAGCAGGAGGGAAAGGCTCCTCCACCTGGCTGGGTGCTGAGGCAGGACCTAACGTGGCCGCTGCCACACGATGCCTGCCTGAGGCGCTTGTGCCCAGTGCAGGTGGGAGCTGGAAGGATGTGCTGGGCTGCTGGGATGTCTCTTCATGGGGTCAGCCATGGTGACAGGCAGGCCACCATGACAGAGCTTACGCCACAGTCCTTATGAAAAAGCATCCTCCTACCCACTCCCTTGGGGAGCACAATCCAAGGACATGCTTCAAGGCTGAGGCTTTACAAGGAGGGGTAAAACCCTCCAGTTTCACCTTCTGAAGGGACAGTGCCTTCTTCTCCACAGTCAGGAGACCCCTGGTTTGTTTGTGAAAGCTGCCCCAGGGCCCACCATCCTGGCACAGGGCAGGGCTCTCTCTCTACACCCTCTCCTTGTTACACCACCAGGCAACCAGGTGCCTCCCCACTGGCAAAGGTGGCTAAGACCCATGCTTTCACCCCTCTCTCCTGTCATCTGGACTCCATTTCTCAGCTGGGCAAAGCTGGGTTGAGCCTGCTGCTCTTCCCTCCCTTTCCCAGAGGCAGAGCCCTCTCCTCCCCAGCCAGCCCTGGGGCAAAGGCAGCTGCTGGCTGGGCAGGCTGGATCCCCACCACTCAGCTGCCAGGGACATTCCCAGGCATGGCTGTGCCAGCTGGCATGGACCGGGCACGTCTCATTCCCAGGCATTCGGGAACTTGCATCTGCAGCACTCACATAACCACAAATCAGATGCATTTACTACTTTTTTCTATGCCAGCAGGACCTTATTAAATCTAACAGACCCAAAATTCCTCTCCTTTTGTTTGTTTGGAGGGGTTTTTTTGCAGGTGCTAGGTGCTGCATGCACAAAGCTGTCAGGATTCCGACAACTGAATTATCTTTTTCCTTTCCAGCTCTGGGTCACCAGGGACTGTTTTCCTTCAACACCAGTCAGTGGCTGTAGCAGTCCGGTGAGTGGCTCAATGCCTCTCTAGCCTTGCTGGGATGTATAAACACACTCTTGGACCATTGGAGTTTCTCCTTCCAGACAGACACATGTGCACCCACCTGAAAATCATATATCCACTAAAAGCATATGTCCTGGGAGCATTATGTCCTCCAACCCTAGCATGTGTAATGGAGGAGCAGGAAGGTGCTTGCTTCACATTCGGAAGGGATGAGGGCAACAGGAGATAGGGTAAAAGGAAGGGACAGCAAGGTCTAAGTCTTTGTAGCTCCCCTTTAGCAAATCAGTGACCCAGACTCAGGCTGAGGCCATACCATGTTCACACACACAGACCCATCATGGCATTGCCAGTAGGAGGGAAGGAATCAAAATCCTGGCCAGCCCCTCTCCCACTGGGACCAGTCCACCACTGGCAGGTACAAGGACCTCTGGAGTGGCTGCAGCCTTGATAGGAGCTGCAGAGTTAGGAAGCACTGCAGTGCATGACCAAGAGCTTATGTAGCTGGAGAAGAGAAGATCTCACCAGCTATCACTCGTTGCCTCCTGATCAGTATTCAGCTTGTTTCTACAGCCACTTTGTTTCTCCCATTGCACAGGTGAGGAGCTGAGGGCCAGAGTAAATCAAAACAGGGAAATGGTGCAAAGATATTTCAATAAAGCTGATCCTAAGCACATCTGGTAAAAGGAAAATATTTGAACCAAAACAGGACCCTAGAGCAGGTGTGGGATAACCAGAGGGCATGAGATAGTGAGCTGGGAAAAACACTTCCCAAAGTGATTAGAAGCAGCAAATTCTGCTTGTGTTCTCCTGAGCAAGGGCATATAAGGACACAGCACGTAGCTAAATAAGACCAAAGTGTGTTTTAACATGATTCAGATTAACGGGGTTAGGTTTGGCAAGTGAACATCAAGCCCGAGGTCTTGATTGTTCACATTATCCCCCTCCTTGGAATAAGGCTTCCTGATTTTGGGGGGAACACAGCAGGTGTTGTTCTGGGGATGCTGTTGGAGCCTGAAATAAGCAATTACTCAGGTGTGTTCACATTAAACATGTTTGATGCTGACTTTTGCCGACTTAGCAACATAAGCAGCTGGTTTTTGGGTGGGAGCTCAGCAAATTAAATTGATTGGCATGCCTGCGGCCAGCATGAGCAAAGACATTGGAGAGAGATGTGATCTAACAGCTGTTTTTCATACCACCTGGAACAGATCATGTTATGTCAAGGAATCTCTCTGTGTTGACATATAAACACATGCACTTTGGTGACGCTTTGCCTTCACACATTTGCATCCCCCAGTTTACAGAATCACAGAACGTTAGGGATTGG
>NW_010185343.1:1922-2192 GCF_000695765.1 Mesitornis unicolor | reverse complement strand
CCCCCCCCAGCCCCCCCCTGCACCCCGACTATGCTAAATGTTGCTGGGGAGCTCTCAGGTAAGACGGGGCGCTGGGTGCTGCCGGCCGGGGCCGGGGCGGGGGGCTGCCTGTACTCTGCCTGCCGTGGTTTTTCCTTTCCGAGCCACTGCTGATTTTAATTTGATGTGATTAAAACGTCTGTCTGGCTTTGGGATTGATTTAAGACTTTCCCCTCTCTGGGTTTTGGTTTGGGTTTTTTGTGGGTTTTGTTGGGTTTTGTTGGGTTTTTT
>NW_010185343.1:1609-1867 GCF_000695765.1 Mesitornis unicolor | reverse complement strand
GGGAGCCGCCGCTGAGCACGGAGAATTAAACCCCAGGACTGACAGAGGGGAGGAAAATAAAAGTCACTAGGATTTGGGGGAGACAGGAAGAGTTATTTTTTTCCTGCCCGGATCTGGATTTCGGTGCTTCCCTCAGAAAGCCTTTGCTGGAGCGAGCGCGATTCCTCCAGGAGACGGCAGTGGGATTTCAGGGTGCCGGGGAAGTGTCGCTCTCCGTAGGGGGCTGTCCCCAGGCTCCGGCTGTAGCTGCAGGAGGGG
>NW_010185343.1:0-1540 GCF_000695765.1 Mesitornis unicolor | reverse complement strand
GGGCAGCCGGCCCCGCGGCACATAGGGATCAGGGGCTCCTCGCCCGGAAAGGAGGGGGAAAATGCTGGAAAACACCCTTAAAAGGTCAAACTGTGGGTGCCACGAAGGCTCCCCGGGCTCCCACCCGGTGGGACTGGGGCAGCATGGGGCCGGTGCCCAGTTAGGCTCCAGCTCCCGCGGTGCCAGCGTGACACAGGATGGGCAAAAGGGAGCGAGCGCCGGCGAACCGGAAAAGCGAGGCTGGGATCCCAGGCGGCTCCATCACTCTCCCTCATCCCTTCCTCTCCCTCTTCCCACTCGCCGCCGGGGTCAGGGGATATGGCCGGGGAGCCGGTGGCACAACCGGTACCGGGGCCTACGGTCAGCAGGCGACCAGCACCGGGACAGGCAGGGAAGGGGACGCCGGGAGGAGCTGTGGGGCAAGATCCAGCCCCACTCCCCATTTTGGGGCATCCCCAGCCATCGGTGGCCCAGCCTTTTGGCCCCGGTGGGGCTCAGGGACGTTCGGCAGCACCGGTGTCCCCGTGCCTATTTAGCAGGGGACGCGAGGGCACGGTGGCGGCGCACATCTGGGCTGCATTAGACGCAGCTCGCCAGCAGCCTCCGAAGGGAAATGCAGAGGGCTCTGCTTACAGGGCCGGGCTGGGGGAAGATTTATGCCCTGCTAAGTGGCACGGAGCTCCATAAATCATCCCCCTGCTCCGCACCCTGCTCTTACCTGCCTGGCCACGGCAACACCCGTCCCACTGCATCGCGGAGGCTGGCATCCAGTTGCCTGGCACAGGGTGCCCGTGGTCCCTTGCCTGCTTGCCAAGCACCGGCACCAGCACCAACGCTGATGGGACTTTTAGGTGACATCTGGCCTGGTGGTGTCCTGGCCCTGGGTGGCCTGTGGCTCGTGGGTGACAGAGGTGTCTCAGGCTTGGTCAGGGTGCTGGATGACATGGGGCCATCACGGCATGGTGGTCCTGGACATGTATGGCCACGTAGAGCTGCTGGTCCCACATGAACCCAGCCATGGCAGCATCCCTGTGGCACAGTGGTGGCTGCTGGGCCGGAGATGCCAGCGATGGCAGCGGGTCCAGAGGTGCCACGGGATGGAGAGGGATGTAGCACCGGGGGTCCCCAGCTGCGCTGGAGAGGGGCTGGCCTGGCTCTGGCGCTGGGCTCACCCTGGCACCACTGGTGAAACAGCTGGGAGGGTGGCAAGGGGGTTATTGGTGGGTAGCCTGTAGATTTGGGGGGCAACCTGCACTAAGACGGGTGAGAAGGTGGCAGAGATGCCTCGTGTGGCTCCTGGGTGCTGGCAGTGGTGGGTGCCATGCCCGTGCCAGGCCGGCTGTGCGTGCAGGGTGACAGGGTCTGGTTGGGATTAGGGGCCTGCGCCCCCCTCGCTGGAGGGGGTGTTTCCATCATGCCGCTGGCTGGAGCCGGATGGGAAATCCAGGCCCAGTTAATTACGGCCTCGCTGGAGTCTCCCGTGCGCGGCTGCATTTATAAACACACGGAGGAGACAGGATGTAAACACTCAGCGCCGTGA
>NW_010185342.1:878-32415 GCF_000695765.1 Mesitornis unicolor | reverse complement strand
TCTATTGGTTACATATATGTGTCCATATTGGTAAGCTAATACATGATTGGTTACTATCTTAGGTGTCTGTAACAGTTACAGACTGTAACAGGTCAGTTCTCTTGCTCTATGAAGCTAATCCTTCTTCCGCTCTAATATTCAAAGGGTAGGCAATTTTAAAATTTTGATCTCCATAACATCTCTTAAAGTTGCAATAAAATTGAAGGACCTGTAAACCAGCATATTTAGACAAGTGTTCCTGCGTGGTATTGCACTGGAGATGAAAACCACGAGCTTTCTGCACCCCTATCTGAAATTCTTTTGAGTGTACTATCACAGCTTGGTCACATTTTGACCAGATGATACTATGGAATACTGTATTTTGAGATGTGTTTATGATGAATGAAAAGCTGTCAATCCATATATCTGGATACATAGTGAAATTATTTGAAAAGGACTGTTTTTCCTACAAAGTTTCTTGTTTTAATTACTGAAATGTTTAATCAAAATCAAGAGGAGCTGTGAGAGGATTAATTCTCTACAAATTCTTTTTTATTTGCATTGAGCTGATCTGGTGGCCTAGGAAAAGGAGTAGAAACTGAGTGGAGGATTATCATTACTTATGAGTGTTGATGATATGAATTCATATAAAACATACATGTTGCTTCATTTTAGTATAGCATTTGTTCTAAGTAGCCTGTCTTTACAGTAAATCAAATAACATATTTAGAGAATTACATGTGGGGAAAAAAAGCTATAAAATTTTTAATATTATTAATCATTTTTGCTGATTAATCTAGTTTAGAAAAGCAGCCGAAACAGCACCAGCTCCTTCTTTCAAAGCCCATAAATATTTCTTTCTGGTTCAGAGATCTGCATACAGTAGAGGAGACAGCAGTGTATGGAACAGGGGAAGAGTAGGTGAGTGAAAGTGATATATATCTAGTCTCCCCATCTCACTTTGCAGACTTAATTGAGAAAAGACAATAAACATCAGGGCATTATATGTATTAAAGATTGGTTCTAGTAAAAACTACTGTGACACCTCAGAGCAGTTGCTATAAAGCAAACTGGCTGCTTAGATGTTGCTATGATGGAAACTAGATTTGTAGATAGCATTAACCACTTTTGCAGCAATTTGAATATGCGTGTTGGTCATAAGCACAGGAACCTTCATATGAAGAAAGTCATAGTTTGTAATACATGAACTGCTTCTCATGGTTCCTCCCTTTATCATAAATATTGCCTCTAGGATGATGGCAATTGATGAGCACTGTTTATTGGACTCTTAAAGAACAAAATTCCCTTAACAGGCTTAAAATTATTTTTCCTTGTATTCTGTAGATTTTTTTTTTCTCCCAAGAACTTTATTTTCTTCATTGAAAAAAAGAACTGAAGGGTACAACCCCCGATGAAAGGAATCCTTTTAAAAGCTTCAGAGCTTTTAGATTTTTTCTTTACCTTTACATTGACACATCCAAATTATATTTTTCCTGTCTTTTTCCTTTTTGTGCTTCTACTTTCACTTTCTCCAGAGTACAATAGCTTCATAAATTAAACTGAAGTCCTCGATAGACTGCAGACAATAGTTAATTCCTCATCCAGCTCATGATAAACATGCTTCTGGAAAGCCATTCCAGAAGCTGTTAATGACATTTATTGAGATAGCTGGTTTATAAATGAAAGACAACTTTTTATTTTTTAACCTACCATCAGTTATTTTTCACTTTTCTAAATGCTTAAAGCTAATGGATAATAACCACCTGATTGCCTCAGTATTTCAAAGACTGGAAAGGTCTTTGATTTAGTTAATCATGGAGAGATTATATTCATGCCCTAGACTGCTTCTAAACTAAGCAACAGGAAAAATTGTGTAGGTTTTTTCCTTGTTTAACTATGAAACCGATCCTCCCATGCCTCAGATTCCAACATTTACACATAAATTTTGTTTGAAAATCCACTTAACAAAGTCAAACAATTATTTACTTGACACATTATAGCACTTACATATAGTTCTGAGTAAAAGAAACCTAGGAAGGACAAGTAGTAAGAAGAAAATAGTGTATATTGTTCTACAAAATGCCTGCACGCAGTCAAATAAATGGTCCACCTTCACTGTGTCTTCATTTCAACTCACTCTTTGTACTCTGAACAACTGGAAAAAATGGGTGGAGAAGAAAGGAAGAGAAGGGTGTCTTCAAATTGAGCTGTGAATAAATAGCTATATTATTTCCTCTATACCTATTTACAATAACAGATGTCTTTTCCCTGTTTTATGTATGTGTATATTCATACACAAGGAAAAAGTCTGATGGTAGAAATGGTGCCTTCCTTTACTTAGAAAGAGAGGATTAAATGAAGGGAGAGTCAAAGAGGATAAAAGAACTTCAGATTCCATTACTTTTGTGGTCTCATTATTTTGAATCTCGGAAGACAAAGAGAGGCCCCTTAGTGTAGGCCAGCCAGATGAAGACCTTTGCATAACTAATGGGAAAAGAACAGAACACCAGAAGCTGGTTTGTGAAGAAACCTGTGAGATTATATTTGCAAGCTATAAAGAAGTAGCTTAAAGGCAAACATTCTTCCTTACTTTGCACTTCACTTTTTGTATTTATAAGGCACTTTGAAAGTGCATTATACACTGCACTGTATTGTCAGTGGTTGATTTGTGGTTCCGTATTGAGCCTGTTTTGCCTTTAGGACACAAGTCCTCTGAAGCACTGATCTGAATGTTTGGCACAGTTCAGCTACTGTAAAAGCATCATGTACAGGTAACAATAAAGTTATAATAAAATCATGTGCTGGTTTACTCCTAACTCTGTGCTCTAGACTGACTCAATAAAAATGTATTTTAGCCCACATTCAAGTGAAAAATACAGTAATATACACTCTGAACATGTAGTAATACAAGATTACTTAGTCTTATTTCAAACTTTTCTATGTTACTGAAATACAATTTTAAGAGATAATTTATTAAGAGTGTGATGGTAATATTTCCATTAAATCACCTGGATATATTCAATTTACACTGAAGAAGTTCTAGAATTGTAAATCAAAGTATTCTTGGCACTAGAAAGTCTTTCTCTTGCCTAGATGAGTAGAGGTCATAGGCTGTGATTTTTCATTACTTTCTGATGGTTCATTAAGTGGCTATTCTATCTATAACCAAGATATGTTGTGGTTCAACCCAAGATTATAGGTACGACGCAGGAATCAAGGTAGGGTGCTTTGATCTATACTGCATCAGGGTTCAAACTAGAGAAATATTATTGGCCTTTTGTCCCCATCACACATGAGGAACAATGAGATGTAAAGAAATGGCCTAGCACAATCACAACTCTATGAATTAAATTAATCTAGCAAGTATCAGTTCTTTCTTCGTATAACAGAGACTATAATTTCCTTTTTATTCACCTCTCTGGAAATAGATGCTGTTAATCCCTCACATCCCTCTCTCTCCAGCCCTGCTTCAGAGCTAGTCCATTATCCTCTCGTAGTACTGCTTTTCCTCTCATTACCATGCCAATGCTCAGGGCCCAGGCCAACCCAACCATCTGAGGTACCTAACTTAGATGCCTGGGCTCTATCTTGGTCAACAGAGAGAAACTCCTCCTTTTACGTCATCTCCTAGAACAACTGAATGTGCCTTTTAATTCCTACTATCCATAATACCCAGGATGACCACACAAAGTACCTCAGCTGGAGTCATTGTATGGAGGTTTAAGTCAGAGCCTAGGAGCTGTATTGCATTATGTTAATACATATCTTTTTATGAGACAGTTTTTATGGCTGTTTCACAGACTCTGAACACACTTGGAAAAAACATTTCAATACAAAACCAGTCACATGATCTTGCTATTCATCTCATCCCTTTTTCTTCCTTTCCCTTTCTTTTTCTTCCTGCAACTCCATCAGTCTGAAAGTGAAAACAAAAGCTTTCCTGATCTTGAAAATGGCATCAAGTGCAGTAGCCAAAGCAAAGTAAAACTTGACTCTCATTCAAACCACAAGTGGGAGATGCTGATGCAGAAGAGGGAGAAGATCATTTCTGGGGAAAAAAACAACAACCACCACCACCACCACCACCCCCCCGCTGTGCAGGCACTCTGTGTTTGGGATACTAATACTTTCTCCCAAGGCAGTTTTGGCCTCTCTCTTCTCCTGATCCCTGCTTACAGGAGAACAGTCCTTGTGGCAGCCACAACCTCTTACATGTACAAGCCATGTTTTCCCATCTTTGAGTTTGCAGGTGGTGTTTTTGGCCCTCACGCCCCTGAATCCCTCACTTTCTCTCATGCTGATTCAGAAGTTACTGAATACTATGTGCATGTAAATAACACACCTGCAGTAGACATACTTGGTAAGCTCTGAAAGCAAAATGTTTCTTTCTGTCTAGAATATACACTCACAGGGAACTTTCTGGTCCCTTCCCAGGAAAAAAAAAGAAAAAAGAAACAACAACAAAAAAAAGAAAACAAAAAACCCAAACAAACAAAACCCCCAAACAACAACAACTACAACAACAAACAAAAAACCAAAAACCGAAATAAACAAACAAAAAGACACAAATCAAGAAATAACAATTGGTGAAAAGACAGAAAAAAATTCCAGCTAAAGCACAAATTAAACTATATAGTGAGATTTCCAGGCTTTTCAGAATTTGTAAGCAGCAGAGGAATAAAATTAATGTTAGCTCAACAAGTCTGCAGTGGCTAGGGAAATGTCAACACATTTCCTTTTTCACCAGTTTATTCTTCTCTACTGTTCTTCTGTTCTGTACAGACCCTGTATCTAACATCATGCACATCACCATAATAAGCATTGTTATTCCAGTCATGCAGAAAATAATGTGACTAACACCTATCATGCATAGTTTGTTCTTCTATCTCAAATTCTCCCAGGTACATCACATTAAAAAAAAAAAAAAAGAAAAAAAAAGAAAGAAAAAATAATAAAACTTATCATGTTATTATATTCACAAAGAATATGGATTTATAATGTATATACTGACTTCTTTGGCTGGTACAGGAAGATATGAAAATCTATATTCTGTCATTTTTTCCTGAATTTCCATTATTCATGTTGAAAAATTTAAAATCACTTTCTAATCTCAAGGTTTGTAACTTTAGTTTAAATAAACCTTGTTATGCACTAATAGACCAGAAATATTTTATGTGACATCAAGTCAGACATCTGTTTTTATATCATAATTCATACTCAGTAGTATCTAGAGAGAGATTGTGGGATGGCATTTCATAGGTGTATATCAGTAACATGCTCAAAGTCCTTTCTTTCTTTCAGCATGAACTCTTTAAGAAGGAAAAAAACAAGTCCCAGATAAGAATTTATCTCAAATTGCATATGCTTTGAAACTCATTTATCCGTATCTTAGCTCATAATGTATTGCACTACATCTGTCTACTTAGGAGGACTGGGAAAACCTATAACCTATGTCCCTAAAAGGCAAAAAATGGATGATTCACATGAGCAGACTTGTAAGAAATCTTAAATTAAAATCTCAAGCAAAATCTAAAATGATGCATGCGGAGGTTGGTATATTGCCATAATTTCTCATAGGGATTGCATTTGTCAGCCAAATGATGTTGTAATGCTCTGCATCCTAAAGTCAGAGCACCACTTTTCCATGAAAGAAAAATAACAAAACCCACAAAATTCCATTCCAGGGTCTGACATAAGGTGCTGTCAAGCACAGAGCTTACAACTGTGACAATGACAGCTGTTCCCTTTGGCAAAAAAACATCTGGGAAAACTATGCAGAATGAGAGTTGTTATCTTTCTCATACACCATGACCTGAATGGAATGGTGCCCAAAGTGAAAGAAGCTTCTAGAGCTGGTAACTAGTTTAAGTCTGTATTGCTTGCTTAGTCTGTTATATGGAGAAGAGTGACAAGCTGAGGAGAAAAAACATTATTTTTTATGAGCAAAAATTTTCTTCTCAGCACTTATTGCAAATGCACAAGTGTGTTTCATAGGCTCAGCTTAACTAATCCAAGGACACCATGACAAAGGGAAGTTAGGTCTCTGAAGAGGTTTCCCTCATATAAGTAATCTGGTCTCTCCTGAAGAAACCTCAATCATAGAATCATGTGGTTGGAAAAGATCTTTAAGATCATTGAGTCGAGTCATAACCTGTTCACTACTAAACCATGTCTGTAAGCACCTCATCTACCCATCTTTTAAATATCTCCATGGATGGTGACTCCACCACTTCCCTGGGCAGCCCATTCCAGTGCTTGACAACCCTTTCAGTGAATAAATCTTTCTTAATGTCTAATCTAAACCTCCCCTGGCATAATAACATGAGGTCATTTCTCCTCATCCTATCACTTGCTGCTTCGGAGAAGAGGCCAATACCCACATATCAACAACCTCCTTTCAGGTAGTTGTAGAAAGTGATAAGGTCTTTTCTTAGTCTCCTTTTCTATGGGCTTGTCACAGTCCACTTTAAAAGTGAGCTCTTTTTTCCCCGGCACAGTGGCAGAGTGATACAAATCACTCAGGAGGAGGGTGTAAGCAGTATTTTTCACTAAACAAGATACATGCCCTGAAAACACGGGATTCAAACTTCTAAACAACCCGCATGTGATGGAGCACCAAGAAGAAACTGAAACGGCCCAAAGACACTGGAACAAAACTTAGCAACACTGTAACAATTTGGTTAGCAGAACCGAGAAAAACTTAGAGCCTAATACTCTCTCAATTAAAACCAAAACCCAAACCCAAAACCACCAGCTACAGCCTGCTGCAGCTGCTCTTGTTGCAAGAAGGAAAAAGGGAAAAAGGAAAATAGAACCAGAAAATGAGAGAAAGACAGAAAAGAAGAGATAAATAGTTACAAGAGAAGTACAAAAGGTGAAAGCTAGTTACCATCTCCAAGGCCTCTGGTGTATCAGCACGTTTCTTTGTTCAGCCAAGTTTGTAAAATGGCGACTGGATGAGCAGTTTCTTTGTTGAGCCCAGTTTGGAAGATGGTGGATGAACACACAGTCTCAGGCTTTAGTGGGGGTATTTAAACTCTCTGTCCCCACCCCTTTACTGTACCAGATGATAGGGCATGTAGCGGGCATCAACATGCCCCTCACCTGGGCAAGCCCGGACATGCTCTCCAGAACAGCCGTTCCTGCTGCTGGGGGGGTTGCTGCTGAGAATCACCTGCTTTGAGACATTTAAACCATGCCATGCTGGGCCCATATAGAGCTAAATAACCCCAGTTCCCTCAGCCACTTTTCATATGACTTGTGCTCCAGATCCCTCATTAGCTTCATTGCCCTTCTCTGGACATGCTCTAGTGTCTACATGTCTTTTTTGTATTGAGGGGCCCAAAACCGAACACAGCATTCTAGGCGTGACCTCATCAGTGTTGAGTACAGGGTAAGGATCAACTAACATTGAGCTGTAAGAGTTAAAAAATATTTTTTCACAAGCAAGTACAGTCTCTGTGCAACTCTGGCTACACTGCATAGGGTCTTCTGCCCTTGAACAAGCTCAGCAGTACAAGTACAGGTTTTCCCAGGCTGCACTGTGAATAAGCATGAACCCCTCTGATGGGACAGACACTAAAGGTGAAGGGGTTGTTTGGTTTCCAAATAATTTCTTCTTTTAGACACAGATTTTCAGCTCATTTATTACTAATAGCAATCACGCATCTGCAGCTTTCAGTCATTACCTGCACAGATCTGATTTGAAGAAGTGAAACAAAGGTGAAAAATTCCATAGCCATATGCTAATTTTTAAGGTATTCATTGCACCAGATTGAACATCCTCTCTGCTGATTGGAACATAGTTAGAATTTTCATATTGTTGCTCTTTGATAAAGCAATTGGGAATGTATTACATGAACTGCTGTCTAAAGGTACAGTCTCTATTAAACCAGCTAGTCAGACATCCTCACATGTGTAAATATTTAAATTTATTATATTTACATCAGATGCAAAGGGTGTTTTCTGCAAGTAAAAATCTTCTAGGACACAATTTGACACAATTTAACACAAAAGTTAAACTGACGCTGTTGAAGTTATCAAAAAACTCAGCATCTGTCCCCCTTTTTCAGTCCCTTATGACAGTCACTTATTTCTGTCCCCCCATCCCCATAGGAATTTAATAAATTCCTGGGCCACTCTGGAAAAGCAACCCAGGCAGCTCAGCCCCGCAGTCTCGCTCACTGCACAGCCTGCATCATGCAAGGAAAAACACAAGGCAAAGGTGGGAACATCAGAGAAGGGGTGCAGTGCCTCACCTTGATGCAATGTCGGCTCAAAAAGCACCTTAAACTACAGTTTAGCGTTGAGTTTTGCCAATGACAAAATTCTTTAAAATTTGAGAAGAACCAGCACAAAGTAGGGACTAATCATTTATGATATATTCAACTAGGGGCATAGTGTGTCTCTAGTTTGCAAGGCTATTTTGAATTTGTACAAAAAATACTAGGATCTTACCTCCTCAAAATACCCATTAGAACTCAGCTAAGGAAAAATCATTTTGGAATTTACAGAAAAAAAAAAGAGATTTGAGGGCACCCAAATTCAAAGAAAGTAGTATAACCTTGGGTAAACATCACCAGAAACTCTGCCATAACCTATTTATCATTGACTGATTAGCTAGGCAAAATTTTTACAACAAAGCAGGCTGTAGAAATTTCTGTTTGATTTTGCTGTATGTGGATTAAGGCCACTGTGGAGAAAAAACTTTCAGATTTGAAGCTTTGACTGCCATTTTTTCTGCATATTCTAACTTTTTCTGGTGTGCAAGCATGTAAAAAATGAACATAATTATGTATGGGGCGTGCAAAAGAAAACTATAAATAACCAAAACCTTGATATTAATAGGTCCAATAAGAATGCAGGGATACATAAATCAAATCTATTATGGATTTGTAAAACATTTGCTGTGAGTACTAACGCCTGCAAACATAGTTCCATTTTTCATGTTTAACATTAATTCTATTGAGTAAAGTTATCAAATGTATCAATATTAACAATATCATATTAATCTTAATAATTAAAAATTAAAATATTAACAATTAAAATGTATGGCAAAAGCAGTAAAAGGAGTAGGGCTTTTTGACCTTGCAGGTCTTTCTGTTCTGATTGACTGAATGCTCCGCCCCTGCCTGCTGTTCTACAAACAGGCTGTGGTCTGTAAACAGACTTAAATAGTCAGAGGGAAATGATGCAGCAGTGCAAAGATCAAAGCAATCCAAGTCTCAAATACTCCATTTATGAAATACAAGAGCTTTTCACATGAAAAATCTTTAGCCTGGTCGGAAAAAAAAGCCTATAAAGAACATTAAACTGTCCTTTATAAATCACCATTCAGAACAATTATTGCAAAAAGATTGATGTCACCAATGTCAGTGCTTGTTTTGATCCGAAAACTGTAATCACGTGATCTTTAATAAATTAAAGAGTAAATTAGAAGCACCTGAAAAAAATAGTTACTAAAGTTTAAAACAAATCTACAGTTTAAAATGAACAAATAAACATATAATTGTTATGACAAATACACCCTAGATTTGTTGCAAATTTTTTAAAGGGAGAAAAAAAAATACAAACACAAAAAAAACACAGAGAAAAGCAGGACAGTGTTATTAAAACAAACTTATTAATTTTATAGAATATGTGTAAACTATTGAATGTATTCTCATCTAGAGATTTCCATGATAGCCATATAGAAATTTTGGAAAAGGACTGTTTTCAGAAGCACAGAGCTCTGTCAGCAACTTTTCCTATCTGGTAAGCTTATTAGTTTAATAAAAGTAGAAAGAGAGGGCAAACATTTTACATACACTGGCAGCTATATTCTGATAACTTCTTTCCTGGCAGTTATTTTTAGTCTGCCTTGCAGAAGTCAGTGCAATTTGGAAAAGTGAATAATATACTTTGACTAAGGTTATCAGAAAGCAGTTCCCAAAACTTACATCTGAAAAAAAATTGTCACAGCCTGGAAACCAAGTAATCTTTTTATCAATTTTTGGAGAAGCATATGAAAGACTCTTGTATACACATGCTGGGCTTGCTAAATACACATGCTTTTTTTGCTAAAAAGCTGGTACTGTAACCTCAAAGTATCTAAACCATAAAGTTTTCCTAGTGTCTTTCATGGTGATGTCACATGTTTTTCACAAATTATAACCAAACAATAACAGCAATAACTATTGGAAGGAGAAAACCTAGAAACTACTTCCCATAACACAAAACAGAACCAGATTCTTCATTTAGATATTGCTTCTTTTTTCAAGATTGTGAAGAAGGAAAAAAAAACAGTCAGAAGAGAACAGGACCACAACAGACCCAGGTCTCTGTAACTCTGGAGCACTAAGAAATCTCCAGCCATCAAGATCAATGAGAGAACAAGGTTAAAGGAAAGAAGAGATACTTCAAATTAATATCCACGTTTAACTTTCACAAAATTTCTATTGATGATAAATTACCTATAATCTGCCCTTCTGTGTGCACAGAATTTATCTAAAGAATAAAAAGAGTCATCAGCCTTAATAAACTATCCCATGATCTCTTCCAATATATTTCCACAATGCTGACTGTGTTTACTGCATTGAAAATCATTTCACATTAAAGGCCATACCAGTGAAAAAGTTAGCAAAGACTTTGGCACTCTACAAGAAACTATCTCTGTAAAGTATTTCTCAAATCTTTTCCCTTGGTGGCAGGCAAACTAAAATAAGAGGTAACCACTGGTTATTTTTTGAAATAAGAATATTAAATTAAACTATCCTCCGCAATTACTATTGCACCCCAGCTTCTGTGTGTGTGTGTTTAAAGCCTGATTACGGCAAAAGTAATCCCAGATTCAGTTGTAGAAACCTCAGTCTTTTTATTTCATACATGTTCACATGTATGAAGTAAATTCAAAGACTCATAATAAAACCCAGCCTGTCCCAGAAATTGCAAGTTCTGAAACCTCTGTACAAATTCTTTGTATTTCAGTATTGTAAATACAAGGTATAAGGGATTAATTTTTCTTAATTCACTTAATTCATTAGATATTTAAATCTAATCTGGAGACTTCTATAATGGAGAAAACAGATAAAGATAAAGAAAGTTTCAACCAAAAATAGACAATTAAAAATAATTCAGATGTCAAGCTTAGAGATCTGAGTGTTACATGGCTAAAGTTGAGCACAATACATCCAACTCAAGGTGGCATCACACATGTAATGAGAGAATAAAATAGGTTGCACTTGAGACTAATCAAATTTGTGGATATTCTGTGTATAAAGGAAACAAAGCTGTTAAAAACCTACTCCCTCTGTACAGACATGATTTTAAAAATCTTTATTTTGAAGGATATTTCAATGTCCCTGAAGTTCCCAAATGTACTCTGTGTGTTGCAGAACTTATCTCTAACTTGGTATTTAGCAATTTCACATGTTTAAAATTTCATCAGGAATGTTGCCAAATCAGCCAACTTTGGCAGTCTCTGACTATAGAGTATTATAAGGAGCAGGGGTTTTCAAACATTCCTCAAGTACAAATTCCTCACCAGGAAAGTTGAGTCTTGAAACCTGTTCATTTGCTTTATTAGCTCAGGAGACACTCTAAGATTAGATTAAGTAGAAGACTACCTATATAACATATTTAATTGTCTTTAAATGCAATTTTCCATCTGGAAACAAGAAAGTAATTTACTTCTTAGGCACCGTCTAAATGTCTGTGGTGCAACAGCAAAGATTTCACAAAATTATCAGTGGTAAACACATTACAAGTCAAGACCTATGTGGGTAGTACAAAGATACTTATCTCAAGTGGTGATTTGGCCAAGTTATGACCTAAATCACCCTTTGAAGGTTTTAATTACTCTCTCTTCACCGTAGTGGTAAACTAGGGCAACCAACCTCCTAAACAAAGACCAAGGTTAAGTGCCTAAAGATAGACACATAAGTCCAGGCTCAGAAACTAGTTTTGAAATAAATATTTTTATTAGGAAATTTTTCTTGAATCTGTAAATAATAGCTATTGCTATGTGCAGAGAACTTTCCAGTGTTTTCTCTTAACAAGTAAGGGAAATGTTAGCAAGATCAAAAAAACCTCCATATCTATTAAACAAGAGACACCAGAATAGAATGAAGAATCATACTGTGTGCTGGATGAATTTTTAAATAGCTAAAACAAGCTTGTTATGGTATTGAAAAAATTTATTGCACCATTAGTTTATAAAAAAAAGGAATAACTTACTCTACAAAAAGTCCTTTCATAAAGAACTGTCACCATGAACTAGTAATCAAGGACAAATAAATGCATGTATTCAGTATGTTCACTAAAATACTTCAAAATTGCATTAATATCTTCAAATAGTCTGTCCAGAATATTATTTTTCATTCTGACTAATCCATTAATTTTGCACCAGCTATAAAACGGAGATTCTCTTTGTTACATTAAAACTGTTCTAAAATATGACATCTCCTTAGAAGTCTTCCTGCAAAAAAATAACACAGTGAGTTTTAATGTACTCTTGCAAATTGATTTGCACTTTGTTATATTAACAAATAATCGGAACAAATGAAAAAAAAAAAACAGTGTATGCTCACCCTAGTCTTGGCAATTTGGTTAAAAGCATAGAATTATAATTGTGTTTTTACAGCACTTTTCTTGAGTTGATTTGCTAAATTTTGAGCTTTTATTCAAGTAAAATGCTACTTACATTTGGCAAGAAATACATCCCAGTGTTTCCTGGATATGTGAGGCAACAGTGATTCAAGATGTAGGTTACTAATAAAAGTTATTATTTTAATAGGAACCAAAACAGCTGACCATGAATATATTACTTTATCCACTCTACAGAATTTATTAGACCAAAATAAACTACTGCTTCATTTGAGCAGAGATGAGGGAATATGTTACCTCAGAATGCAAACACTCAGTGGAATAAAGACTTTTAGCTAGAAGTGAATTTCCATAGAGTTAATATTCACAAAGGAGAAAGCCTTTTCGGTTCTTGCTGTTCAAAAAATTTGCAAGCATAAGTTTGGTATGAAGAAAGGGCGATCACAAGAAATTCAACTATTTTGTGCCAGAGCTATTTCAAACCTGCTAGGCAGTGACACTACATTTAGCGAGAAGGAGAATAAAATAAAATCCCTCCTCCGCCATTATACCAGTCACCTTAATCTCCTGAGAGAGGAATAAAAGAAAGAGTGCCTTGGCTAGTGCCTTTTGCATGTACTGTTCACTATTTGCACAGTGTGCTTAGTGCCATGTGGCCCCTACATCTAATAGAGTTCCTTTAACAATTGTAACCAGATAATGAAATAGTAATAACCAACAATCACCATTAACAATAAATAAGGTGAAAACAAATAATGAATGAATAATAATATAATAATAAATATTAATGAGGAGGAATAACAATACATTATGGACTATCATAAATTCAGGTGTGACCTGAACAGTTTGATAATTACCTTCACACATTATGAAACATCAGAGTGCTGGTTCATATGAAAGTAAGGTTGTAACTTTATCATCTCAAGGGAGAAAATACATCCAAAGTATCAAAACATTTATCCAAGCTTCCCCATATATATTCAGGTAGTCACATATCTGTGCTGGTGCATGTATACATGCATACCTTACTCTTTTAAAAGAAATCTCTATCCCTTTTCACAGAGCTGTTACTGCATTTGTGCTGGCACCGATCTGGTTGTTGCCTGGTGTAAGTATTTTTTGGTTTTCTTCCACACATATTTATAGAAGTGCTGTAATGCTATTTAGTAGTGAAAACTAAAACCTCCAAACTTAAGCCTCTAAGTCTTATAATTCAATCTCCACAGCACAAGAGATGAATCATTTACCCTAATGTATGGGTCTATAGGTTAGATGTCTAAACTTAGGATAGTCATGTACACTTCTTTTTTAATTATTATTATTATCCTTTTTATTCCTGGAAGGAAACCTACCTCTTGAGAACGTTCATTCCCAAGTGAAAATTGGTATCTAAGATAAGCAAAAGCAATAGACTTTCATTGACAATAGAAGGAGTTTAAGTGACCAGCTTAGATTTAACAGCTAAATTTCAGACAGCTAAAACTGGAGAAGACGAATCCCACTTCCTGAAAACATGAGTAGATCCACCAACATAAGCCTAAATAAAGAGCAAAATTTTTCCAGATCAAAATGCTCTAAGTAGTCTATACATAATCTCGAAGTAACCAAACTGTTCTTAAGTGCCAAAGGTAGCTGCACCCTCAAGCACGCTTTATACATTACCCCTGTAGTGAGAAAGTGTAGGTGCCGTGGAAGGTCTCCAAAGGGTTATGCTGGACAGGAAACTGTATGAAGACAGAATGACCCTCTGAAGGCCTGCAGAGATCCAACACAACACTATGTGTGGAAGCATGGACTTCATTTCATGGAGAGTTTCATAAGGCACCCAAGGAAAAATCCAAAATTGGGAAGACTGAATCCTATTCCAACAGTGCTTAGTAAAACCAGTTAGTCTTCATTTGTTTTTGTTCGCTCTTGATTACACTGCTATGATATAAATATTGTTTTTATAGCTGAATTATCAACCTCTGAATTATCAACCTCTTAAAGTCCTTGTTTCAATAATGGGATTGGTGACAGCACCTCAACCATAATAGCATAACAGTGCCATTATAATTATCATTATAGGAACAGATCTTACAGTGAGGCAGAGTGGTACACTCATTAATTTTCTTGCCTGATGCAGCCAGGAATCAGATACAGCTCCGAGTCTAAAGGTCAGAAGTCCTATCAATCTACGCCATAAATGTTGATTTTAGCAATGTCATAAGGGGATGACAAAGAAAAGCTTATGTTGTTGTACAGTGACCCTGAAACAACAACCTGAAAATGTTAATCCATTTAAATTAACTTTCTGCAACTTTTTTTAGCCTAATGGTGATAAAATAATCAGAGGAAAATTCATGCATTAACACCTGATTAACAGAGTTAGCAGTGGATTTGTTGTTATTACTGCATTTAGAAAGTTTGCTTGTAGGAGTATAACATATACAAGAGAATAGTTGGGGATGGAATCCAGTTGAAAGCTGTAGTCATTTTTTCAGTCATTTATTTATTTATGTAGGCTACAGTTCTTGGAAGGACTGAAAATACCTTTAATTAATTATTCTTGCTTTTTCTATTTCAGTATGTTTACTTCTTAACATACATACACGGCCATTTACAAAACTGGTTCTAGATGCTCTTTCAGTGTTTTCTGTCATCATCACCTATGTGATAACAAAGTTTTAAAGTTGAAATGCATATAGATCCACAAAGACTATGCTGGCATGCTTCATTACTGGTTCAAGTTTATCTTTTGACAGACAATGTTATATTTAAAAGTTTCCTCAGAAAATAACCCAAAACACATCATGTACACAGATATGGGACTCAATCAAAACAAAACGTAAAGGCTACTTGAATTTATAATTTTTTTATGTGTTGTATTACCAACAAAACAACTACAACTTTCCTGCATGTACCCCCATCCTGCCACCACTTGTGATCTTGCTCTGCACTGTGAGCTTGGTGCAATATACAAGGCACATTACACAAACTGAAAGTCTTTCAGGAGACCTTCTAGAGAGCAAAAGGTGTTCTGTTCCTCTAAGACAAAATGTGGGTGAAATCATAGAAGGGTCACAAGTTGAGAGCTTGATTATTGCTGTCTGTCTTTCAGAGGAAGCTGGACTAGAGGAATTATAGATGGTTTTGGCCACTGACTTGAATGGCTTCTGCAGTTAATCATCCTTGGCCTGTGAGCCAGCCCAGCCCAGCTGCTTGGATCAGCTTTTGGAGAGGTAGCAGGGAGGCAATCAAGACACAGTGAAAGTAATGATCATTATAGAAAATCAATGAGGGAAAGAAAGAATATCCCTCATATGTAAATCTGATAACATCATTACATGATTAATATTGGATACTTTGCTCGTTTTGTTTTCTTTCAGATATGTCATCACTGACAACTGAGAATCAAACAATAACAAATCAATCCTACTGTTCCTGAGTGTAATTAAACACTAATACATGGAAAAGACTGATAAAGTGTTTTCTAGAAATAACCCTATTCACTGTCATATTTTCAATACTTACTGCAGAAAACTCAAGGACCTTAGAGTGCAAAGACAGCATATGTCAAATTACATCTGAAACACTGAGTACACTGGAGATTAGAAAACAAATACACTCTTTTTTTTTCTTTTTAACAGGGGCAAAAACATTTTTTCTTCTTTCAAGCTCTCTCTGCTCTCTGAAGTTAAAATGCTTTTAAGTAAAAATTAATAATAAAAAGTCAATCATTATGCACCTATAACACAGGCATAAAACTTCCACCCACAACAAAAATGTTTAAGCAAAGGAACACTGTCATTAAGTAAGTATACCCTTAAGAGTCAGGAATGAAGTCTAGAAAACTAAATTACTGATAAGCTCAAATAGTAAGAGCCGCCATAATTAAGTCTCTCAGAACAATGGACAGAGACAATGGAGAGTCAAATCACTGCAATAGTATCTATTCTTTCCATCATGAAAACTAAATAGGTTACATAATTCAGAGGTATTTCATGAGCATAAAAAGTGTGGTGTGCTGGGTAAGAATTAAAAAAAAAAGACGACATCTATGTTTTGGAAGGATATGTAGTTGCAACTTCTCCTTCCAGCTTTAATGTAAAAATTCTGAAATTGGATACCAAAGATCAGCATGGCAGTGCTAGTTATTATACAGAAAAATAGAAAACTGATTTTTCCACATTAAATAACATCTCAGAAGAGAAAATGATGCCTTACTCCACAACTGTTAATTGTTTTTTCTGGTTTTTGAATACATTAAATGGGTTGTTGAGATTTCTTCAGTAACTTTAATAGTTTGAGAATGAAATTATGTGGAAATTAAAACATCACTTTCTCCATCACGAGCAAAACATAGCAGATATGAAAGAATTATGACAGTAGATGCAAACAAACCATGTGTGTAGAAGTGAAATGTAGAGTGGTGCTCAAATTTTTTTTTCAATTTTTTTTATTAATCCACAATGTAACCAGAAGGCACTTAATAAATTAAACCACTTCCAAGCAGAAATTTCAAATAGTGGCACCTTAGTTATCCGGTAATCTAATAAAACTTAAAATAGATTTAGCATTTCCAGTTTTAATTATTCCAATTTTAGGCACTACTCTTGGCATGGAAAAGGTAAATTCTGCAGAAAAACTATTTTATCATACCAAACCTTCATTATGATGACCATTTCCTTACATTAAAATATTCAAAACCTAGGTAACACAAAGTCAGATTGCTGATTGTGGTGTTAACTAGGTTCCATGAAGTACATGTAAAGAAAAAATATTAGGTTTTACAAGTATCTATTACACGTTAAATAAATTAATGATACACATAGAGTTCTAGATTCTTATGCATCAGATGGAAGTATGTCAGGGCCCACGTTTATAACTGTATAATAACTGACCTAACTGTGTAATTACCTAACCAAAAGTTACTTTCCTTGCACTAATGAGAACTTTTTAAATTTATTGTACATTCACATAATGGATGTGTACTTCACAGGAGAGAGCTTAAAGATTTGAGGTTAGTAGTAGCTCTTCTGTGTGCATGCGTGCCTTACCTTTCTATTTGAAGAGAAAGGCTTATACAGGCTCACAGTAACTACTGACCCCAGACATGGAGCCATGCAAGGCTACAAAGCAGGGATGGACACTGGATTAGCTATAAAATGTAAGTACAGCCAGCATGCTCGAGAGAACTCCTGTTACTCTGAGATGAGTAGCTTCTCTTCTGACAACCACCCATCTGTGCACATCCCAATTTCATCCAGTGGTGTAATATCAGAATACCAGAAAAGCATTACAGTGCTGAATGATGTCCTAGAGTTGGACATTTCACAGAGCACTACGTGACCGTTGGAATTACAAATACATATCTGTACATTTGTTTCTTGCCTGAAATTACAGAGGCTGTTGTTGCACCATGTATACAAGGACCAGTTTTAATAGCCTTCTTTCAGATAAACGAAAAGATATCCAAACCACTGAAAAAAACATTTTGCTCTTTTTTATCTCAGTGGTTAGGCAGTTGACACTCAGTGTAATGAGGGTTAGGCTTCGGTGACTTTCCACGTTGTTCTTCTGGATTCTCCCAGGCCCATTCACTGAAAATGATAAAATGAAAGAAACTCAGTTTTGACAAACTCTGTGAACCCCCTCCTAAGCGTGAAAGAAAAGCAGCCTTTGGCTTGGTTTGCCTCCATTGGTGAGAAGGAATGTCTCCAAATGAGCACCTCCTACATTCTTCAAATAGCAGTTTTCTAGGAAAGGTGTGGAAACCTTGAAGATCTCTCTTGTGTAGTTTATCCTACAGCAGCTGATACAGTTTGCAGTTGGAGCTTTGCAGACTCCTTGTTTTTCCTTGCCTTTTTGCCAAAGGGTGATCCCAGCTGAGATGCAGAGGTTGGAAGCCAGTCTGCAGGTTTAGTTTCACTGTGGTCACCATGCAAGTAAGCTGAAGCACATTAAAGCTAAAATAGTCCCCAGATATATTCTTTCCTTAATTAATTTTTTTCTTTTTTTCTCAAAACTCTCATTGTGCTTCCATTGCTTTCAGAGAGTAATACAGAGTGTTCTCCTGTGACTAATTTCAGCCCTATAAAATTTGCTCAATTACCACAAAGTGCCATGTAGGAGAGTGGAAAATGTGCCTCTATTCAGAGGCATTTAGTTCAAATCCTACCAAAGTTCTATTTTTCATTTAGAAATGCTATAACCTCTCCATCAATTATATTGCCAGTTCCAGCTTTTTGAAGCAAGAAGTGTTTAGGCAGAAGAAAGAAAGGTCCAAAAAAACTGATTTCTTGATCACATTTAGCAGCCATATCTTCAGCTGAAGAAAATCCTCTTGTTATTACCACTGCTATTCAAAGATAAATATAGTCTGTGGAGGAGATGCGTTTTCTTCAAACTGAGAGATTCAGCCTCCATTAGTTATCTTTGATGCCTAAAGACAGGACAGATACATACTATGAAATAATTAGACCACTTCAGAAGTTTTCTAAAATATTTTCCACTAATTTCTTATATGACATTGTTGCATTTGGAACACAGAATATGGCAGACCACTAGTGGACAATTAATTCACAGTCAGAGGGAAGCTTACTCCACAAGAACAACATGATTTAGCGTGTTATGAACCAGATAGCTACAAAACATTTTTTGCTGGCTTTGTGACCAAAAAAGTAAGTAAGAGAAAGAAAATTCTTAAATACTTTCCCGTGATTAAAACAAATTACAAAAATAAACTGTCTTAAAATTTGATGTTGTTGACTTTAAAAATAGTTTCCATTGTAGCTCAAGGCAAATTCTACAGACTGATTACAAAACCAATGAAAATAAGATGCTGACACAATGTCAACTTTAGAGTAATAATTGCACTGCTATAATAATCTGTTTAATTGTTGTTTATTGTAATTAAAATCCCATGGCACACCAGAGTTGCAATTTTCTTTTCCATGTCAGCAAGGTTTCCTTTTATAGAACAGTTTGCCCAAAGCAACCAGTGATGTTACTAGACAGGCATTAATCAAAGGACCTTACAAAGCTGCACCTGGTATCCTTGAGGCAAAATGTGTGCTAAAACACAAACTACAAATAAATTGAAGCACGGTAGTTATGGGGGCATTATCATGCCTGAAAACAAAAATTTTACAATTAATTTTTAATTATCTGTTATATGAAGGAATATTCATGAGCCAATATTTTTCATTTCATGACCAAAATACCTCTCATTGAGAAGACTGACAGCTAATTATAATTAGCAAGACCAATAATTTTCCCATATCCATTTTCCAGATGTTAATGTAAACTAGATTGACAACACAGATAGACATAACAGAGGAGTCTAAGAGAATTCATTTGCACCTGCTCAATACCAAAACATCACAGAGGTCAGCAGAAAATTCAGAGTTAATTTTAAGATTTTGATATGTTGAAATGACATTTGGCCTCGGTGGAACATTGAGGGCAAACTCAATGAAAATTTATATCACCAAAGAAATCAGGATTTTAAAAAAAAAGGAAAAAAACCCCTAAAGATAATTAATATCACTTTTACATAGTGCATCAGTAATGCTGAAGCTTAATGTGAAATAAACACTTGAGTCAAGTTAATCTGATGCTAAGATGATTGGGCAATTTATTACAGCTTAAGAAGGACATTGCCACCAGAACAGGAAATAAAGGTTTTAAAACTTGGGGTAATTATTTTCAAACAGAGCTGCTTTCAAGGTCAAATGTTTAATACTAGCCATTATTTTCTCTCTGCTAACTTTGGCAAGTGTTTCACATGTCTCATCCATAAATAATTAAAGAAGTAACTGCTGTATCAGCTTAACCTTCAGAGAAAAACTTGATTGTCCAAGGTGAAGATTTTATTCGGTTTTTAGTTTCCTCAAAAGACAGCAATATACAGTTTATCTGGCCTAAAAAATACTGCCTACTGCTTTCTAATTCAACAATATAAACATTTCCTAATAAGCTTTCTTTGTGATTTATTTTTCCATTTGTACCATACTCAGCTACTTCAGCAAATTGAGACAAATAACAAACCCATAAGCTCTCTGTAAATGCAACCTGCTAACACAAAAGAAATTAAATGGAATTTAAGCTGCTGGCAGCAAGGATGAAGTAATACTTGATGTGGTTTTTATTCTGTTAATATAGCAACTATTTTAAATGAAGCAATATTGGGAAGAGAGTGGAGGTTTGTTTTCAATTTGCTTGTTGCTATACAAAGATCTATATCTATTAAAGCCTTTATATTAGTCAGATATTTATATCAGACTATACACTATAGAGTGGAATGTTGGCATCAAAGAAGACCAAAAATAAGTGAAGGAAACAAGTGGGTTATAACATGCTGTGCTGTTATATACTGAAATGAACATTACTTTCTGAATACCAGCATCTTGCACTGGATCACAAATTCAGTAAAGATTCTGAGTACATTCATTCGAATTCAGTAAATGTTGACGTACATGCTTAGCACTTTCTTTAAAGTAAAATAGGAGAAAAAGATAATTATATGCTTGTTCTAACACTAAGCAAACTTTTAAATCTTTTTTCTGTTTTATAAATTTTTTTTAGTCTACTTGTACTCAATGAAATGTTCGTTGTGGAAGAATGTAATGTGCGGAGTTAACCAAGGAATCAGTTATTTTGCAAGTGCTTAAATATAAGTTGAGGTTTATTTTTAGACATCAACGTCAACATAAAGAAGATATAAACTGAAAAGAAGCCTTGGGAATTGTAAGAGAAGTCACTCTAAATTAGAAAAAGAAATCAAGCACAGTATTTAGATACATGCATATATGATAATACTTTAAAATATTTTTTTTTAAAATGGGAATTCTCTTCAGCATTGGTGAAAATACATGGCATTTAAAGACAAAAGGAAAAATTCTGTGAAACCAAATATCTACATCCCTTTTAAATGTGTTTTTAAAAATTTTGCACAGTAGCATTTTTACTGACACCTTGAGTCAGCAAAACAAACAATTACCTAATTTAAGCACATATACCCCTTACTGAAATGTAAGAAAATTACAGCTAAATCGCTCTCCTAGGAGCCCTCAGTCTTAAAATTCTACTTATTCTGTTAGCTTTTGATAATTTTAAAATTACTTCTTTTTTTAATATGCTGTTATACACACAAAAGTGAATGTCTAGTCAAAATCTCTTGTATTGACTTGAATCCCTCATTACTTTCCAATGTTTCTCAAGCTCAGCATTTCTTGTTGAACTACATTTAATGCATTTATGTGAGATCTGACTACTCATGAAGCAACTATATCAATGCCTACAACAACAAAGAAGAAAATTGGAGAAGACATATCTAATAAAAAATTCCAACCTGCTCAACTCCTTGCTTAATTGCCTTTTTCTAGAAGTAACACAGAAAAGTTGTTAAAACTTTTTTCATGGCTGTGGTCACAAATTAACAATGTTCACACTTACAGACATTTTAATGGATATAATAGCTTATCTGCTGCACCATAGTAGTCAGTTATTATTAACTATTAAACAAATTACAGAGGGTTGACTTTTAAAAACTAACACTTTTACAAAGTGCTCTAGATGCCTACTGGTTCACATTACAGCATCTTTGAGGAATATACATTGGCATACTGCTGTCTAGATTTATAAAAAGAACTTCACATTAATGTAGTGTCTGTTGAGTAATTCTGTAGGATGCATTATAATTCCAATCTTCAGGACAGGGTCAAATGCAGAACCTCATTTTCACATCTGTCCTCACTGGGACATGATAATTTAGAAGGCAGCTTGCTTTGCCTCAGGAAAAAAAAAATCATGCTCAGAGTTTTCCATATGTCATTCCTTAAAAATGTTTTCCTGGTTTAGAATGAAGACCTCAAATTAAAATAGAAGGTGCATTTTTGCAAAAATGTCTACAAGGATGTGGGCTGCCTGGAGAAACTACTTGCACATGGAGTACCTGCAGGTTTTTTTTCCAAACCCCTTAGAACTGCTCCATAGCCTGACATGCATTTAACAATTTCAGCTTTCAAGACTGGCACAATGCAGAGGCAAAATATGCTAAAACACCTAATGGAGTAATAATTTATCTTGCTACTGGGAAACTGATAGTCATAGATGAGTTACATCTTTGTTGTCTTTTTCAGTACCAGCAACAAATCATGGACTAGAAAACACAAATAAGCCAATATAAACAGACCTTATCTATGTAGAAGGTGTTGAATTTTTATAATAAAACATCGTATCTCAGTAGACTGAAAAGACAGAGAAAGAAGTTCTATCATCAGCTCTTCAGCATACCTCTTAGTTCTTCAGGCAAATTCAGTGCCTTGGAAAAGTAGGATCTCTAGGGGCTCTATTGTCATATATTTGCAATTGTCTATCAAAATAGAAACTACGTGCTTCAACTTGTAGTTAAAGCAGTGCAAAGCGTCTTGATTTTCTTGCTCACTGGTTTCCAGGCTTTTCTATTCTTCCAGTTCTCCTGGGAAACAACAAGCTGCACAGCTGTAAACAGCTGTACGCCAAGTAACACAGAAGTCCACGTCCACATAAGAAACCTACATCTGTACTTGGATAGATCATTCCCTTGGCCATAAAACTACATAATAACTTCAGCCAATGGTAGAGGGAGGTTGGAAAGAAGGTTGAACTCAGTGTTTTCACTTCTGAGGTAACATTAGCTTCTAGAAAAAAATCTTATCTGAGTACAGTTAAACCTTAGTTATAGGCCTGTCATTAGTCCCACTCTGCAATGGCACCTCTCCAGTTTCTCAGAAGGGAAATAATTTTGTCAATGCCTTCCAATTTCAAGCTTCTTTATTTTTTCTAATCCCAGATGTCATATCTTTCCATTGCCATGGAAAAGCAGAATATTTTTACATCATATTTTAGCAGATGGAATCCATTCCAGCCAAATTTATCACTGCCAGATGGCTGACCCTTATTTATTGATGAAAAGTTAGACACAGAGATAAACTTTAGTCAGTTAAAACATCCAAATTTTCTGTATGAAAAAGAATTTAGGCCTTTGATATTACAATTCATAAAGAATATACTAAACTGTTCTTCAATGTCAGTAATCTTATATTTGAAATTAATCATTTTTCCAGTGTTTGCAAGTTAAAAACAATGGCCAAATGTGCAATGAAGGGTCAAAAGGTTTGCAGATTATACAAATACTGTAATATATTACATACATTATTTATTGACTACTTTCTTACTTGAAGAATAAGAATAAGCTTTTGACCTAGAAAGCTTACATGGAACAAAAATTTCATTATACATAAGATCATATCATAGAATCATAGAATGGTTTGCATTGGAAGGGGCCTTATAGCTCATCCAGTCCAACTCCTTGCCATGGGCAGGGACACCTCCCACCAGACCAGATTACTTAAAGCCCCATCCAACCTGGCCTAAAGCACTTCCAGGGAGGGGACATTTGCAACTTCTCTAGGCAGTCTGTTCAAGATGAAGACCATCAGCATCTTACCAAATGATTTTTAAAAAGCTAAGCTTGTCTACTGAATCGGTAGTCTTTATTTCATCCAGAGCAGTCTTATACTATGTTCTGTATTTAACAGTTTAGTAGTTGAGTTCTACTTTTGAAAATGATGTTAAATGCTGCACAGAAAGAGATTTAGAGAAGTAGAGAGGAAAGGTGCAATGAAGAATAGACTCCAGGAAAGTAAGTAACTCTAAGCTGATGATTTGTGGACCTGAATTAGATAGCAAACATGAACTCCAACAAGACATTTAAGTGATTTTGCAAACAATTTGTAAACTGTGCTGTGTAAAGCAATGTTGTGTTACAGTTCCCTGAAATATCTCTGACTGAAAGATAACGAGCCAATCACAAAGAAGTTTTAACACTAATGCTAGCCTTATTATTCCCTCCATCTTTTGCCTGTAAAAGAGTATGATAGTCTTTTTAAATTATTTTCCTGTCTATGGACTATATACATCCTACCAGTAAGCCACCTATCACCTGTCTCATTTCACAGAAAGATGTTTCTCAGAATCTCATATGGTAGTTAATGTATTTTTTAAAAAGCTCAGCTCTTCTCACCAACTAATAAGAGCAAATGCATATAGTGTAATTACTTGTTTACTGTAATTTTTCATTAATGCATTTTAAATGCCAACATAAATTAGTCTTCCAAAATAAAACTGTAATTCAATATTTCAATTCCCAGAGTATCAAAATGTGCCTGTATACTAGAAAGGATTAAAATTTATAGGAGGCCTAAAGCTTTGTGCTTCTGCTGGAAAGCAGCTACTAACTAGGTGCCTGGGAGGTAAGAAGCTTCCTCCGTGGTCATAGAATCATAGAATGTATTGGGTTGGAAGGAATCTTTGATATGTAATAATCATGACATTTAATAGCTGTCCACTGCTGGTTTTCTTACACATTTTTCTGGAACATCTGGCACTGGACACTGACTGGGACAACATGCTGGCTAGTAGGACTGACACAATGTGCAACTTCAGTATTACATGTGGTTAAAGGCAGTGTGTTTTCCTAAACCACATGGTATGCAGATAGCACAAAGGAGAACAGCACTGTGAGCATTTAATGGAATTTTACACCTTTTTCAGAAGTGTGCAATAACAACCTTTGTCAGAAAAAAACATAAAGCAAAAAAACCAAACCAACCAAACAAACAAAAAACCAACAACAAAACCAAAAAACTAGGACCAAACATCTGATCTACTTAGTGCATTTCTACCTTCAAATTACAAGTTCAGAAACAACATACAGTATTATATATGAAATATAAATATAAGAAATATATCTATATTTCATCCTCACTGGGAAACAATGAAGCAAATATTACACAACATGGACAATAAATGAAACAGTGTACAAATTGAAGGGCCTTATTTGTTTCCGGTGTCTTTAATATTTAACCACTAGTTTAAAAGTAAAACATCTCTCTGTTTTCTTTAGCTGCATTTTAACAATTCTTTTTTCTGCAAAATGCCAGATATGGGAAACCTACAGTAAAGGCAGCCATAACTCCATATATATGGCAGAAAAAACTGAAAGGGTTGCTTATTATGGAAAATGTACTTTCTTTTTCATCTGTCTCTTGCAAAGACGAGATTCCAAGAGCATTACAGGGAACAGTCTACCCTACTCACTTATGTCTATGTTTCCCATGTTCCTTTCTCTGGTTTGTCTGTTTCTACTTCCTTTAAATACCAAGCAAATAAAATTTTAGATTAGATTATAGGCACACATGCTTCAAATTTAGGATGTGTACAGGCTAAAGTTTAAGGTGATACTTTTAGATCTGTTGATAAAGATGTATATGAAGTTACTGATGTAGACCATGGTAGAATTATAGACTTTTCCCTCTACCTGCACACATTCCTGCACTTAATGCAGAAAATTTACATGCAAGTAGAAATATCCTTCAAAGCAGCCCATGAGGGAAGTCTTTAATTCTAGTCTTACCTCAAGTTTTCATTTAATTTCTTTCCCCTCTGTTTACCCTCAAACAGGAAGCAAGCTTTGAATATTCAGCACCCATGAACAGAATTCTGTGATCTGATGTGCATGGATAAACTCTATTCCTTGGGAAATTTCTGAGAAAAGGGTGCATCAAATAGGCAAGGAGATCTGAGGAAGGCGGCTAGCATATGGAGCCTATCCTTCCTTCCTCCAGATCTGTGGTCACAGACAGTATCTTGGGTATTAGCTCTAGACTGCAGCAAATAAAGGAAATAACACCTTTTGTATTGTAAAAGCCCAAAAATCTCTTCTAATTACTAATATCAGGTTACCCACCTATAGCATCTGTCTCAGTATTACAGTTATAACATAATACATCTTCCCCTATTAGATGGTTCAACAATAAATCTGAAAGTTAATAACTATATCTAATTGATATCAAGCTACTGAAAGTGGACTGTTGAAGAAACACTTTAAGAGTCACGGAAATGCAACTATGAATTGATCATTATTAAGAAACTCTACCTTCTGCAAATACTCAATTTAATCTCCTCGAGCATATCTGTTTTGGCAAGAAAGATGGAATTTCCTAGTATGGTGACATAAAACACATGTGATCAGACACATTGCTTTAAAATTCTGAATGAATATGCTCAAGATTATTTTACTTGTTCAGTTCCTCTTGACATTAGCAAGTAAAATTAATTCAGCCACATGCTGAAATTTAAAGAATACTGGAATATTAACATACTGGAAGAATGCTAGCACCAGGAGCCTTTCCTTATGTGTGTGATGTTGCATCACCAGTGGGTATTTCTTATCTCAGTTAAGCATACAAAAAGGATGTATCTGACCCATAACTGTATCCATATCTGCTTAGCTGGAAGTTTTTCAAGTGAGATAATAAAGAAATGGAGAATCAAAGCATTCATCTGTGCTAAAGACTATGTTTTAATTATCAAAGAGAGATATTTTAAACCTTTCTTTAAAACTAAAATGGATATCTAGGACAGGATTAGAAGCTATAAAATAAATAATTTTCTTTTTATTTCTAAGCAGAACGACACAGAGCTAAGAAATTCAATATTATTCAAAATCAAATGACATGTAATATTCTCTTTTATTTGCTATCTGTGAAGTACCAAATTGTAAAATTTAAGTAATAGCAATGAATCTTTTTTTAAAATGGTATCCATAACTGTACCACGAAATTCAACCCCCAACTTTAGCTTAAATAAATTTAGACTTTCAATAAGCAAACGACTGCTACACACAACAAATAATAGCAGCTAGTTCAAACATCAGCCTTAGGGTAACTTATTCTTGAAAAAGTAGTTTAATCCAAAATTTCAATTTCATTGTATGTTTTATGTGATAGCTTTTTAATACAACACTACGAAGCACTGTGGAATACATTTTCAAAGTAAAGGATTGCTAGATCAAGCCTATGTTTAACACTCACACTTTTCAAGATGCATATTTATCAAAATAAATGTTGCAATAAAATATATTTTAAAACTTTAGAAAAAAAATCACTTTGGAGGGACGGAAAGTGCACGCCAAATCACATTCCTAAAATGAATTCTTCAAGGCCAGTAAGAATTATTTTAAACTGACTATTGAATGAGATTCTGAAAATTGTAAATTGGCTTCACCTATTATTTTTATGAGCAGTAGTGAAGTGTGTGCCAGTGCTATATAGGCAATTAATACAGCAGCACTGATTTGCGAGAATTTCTTCATGCAAGCCGGTCTACACATTTTTCTTTAGTATTTAACCCACATGTTTTCACATGTTCATTTTCTCCTTCTTATTGAGGAGTTTCAGTTTACACAATTTCTTCTTCCAGCTAAATGAAAAAAAAAATTAAAAAAAAAATCAACCCAAACACCTTCTATACAGAGTAGGAGAAGCTCTACAGTTCTTTCTCCCTTTAAACTACTTTTTTGGCTACATCTTCTTTAACAGCATCACAGTAGGAACTGATTTGCAGAGCAAAATATGTAGATTTGAGAACCAGTCACAAAACACACAACCTGTGTGTTTTGAAGGCCTTTATTCCAACAGGTTCTGCTCTGGACCTGTTGAAACCTGTTGACTTACAATGACTAGCATTTGGAGTCCTTTAGAAGAGATCCTATAGATTGCTTTTTGATTTAGTTTCATACAGAATTTATTCACATAAATTGCTCCAAAACTGGTTTATCATGTGAAAGAAAGCACAGATTGTGGGAATGACTGGGGAATCCACTTCAGAAGCAGACTAACCAGTGTTTTACCCAGTGAAGTGTATGCCTGTCCAAACCATGCGCAGCCAGCTTCTCCAGAAGGATGCTGGATCTTGAATGACTGTTTTTCAAAACTGAGACTAAGAGCAGTATAGCAGCCTTCCATGGTGACTCATCATCTCCAGATATGTAGTTCTTCAGGGAAAAATATCAGAACTACACCATTTCTATCAGATTTTGGACTTGTTCAACTTCAATGAAAATCCCATGCTTGCTATAAAGTACTGCAGACCTATTAAAAATGCATACGGAAGAGAGAATTCACTATTAAAATATACACAATTTTAAAGTAATTTCTACAGATACCTATTATATTTCTTTTGAATTTTATAGCTTAGATCCTTATTATGTAATCCCACTGTGGCCTTGTGTTCTAGGCAATAAAGCATATTGTACAGCATATGTAAGTTTTGTGTTTATTGGCTTGAGAGAAACAGAACTGCTTATAGAATTCTTTCACATGACTTCTTCATCTTTCCTCCTACAGTCCCAAAAGGCTGCTAAATTGTTGTGCACTGAAAAAAAAAATTACATATGTAAACTGGTCAGTTTTGTACAGTCATTGCTAGTTGCAGGCTTTTGTCTCTGCTTTGGGCACCATTGTTCGCCTAGGCGTTGTGGTCTTAAAAAACACTCATTTTTTTTAACATTAACTCTTCAGCACATGTGGGAAGAATCCTCTTGGGTTTGTTAGAGACTCTATGGAATCTTTAAAGCATGGCAATGCAAAATTTTAACTGCATTGTCTCCTTAACAGAGCCAGCATTGGATTTTCTCTGTTGTTCAATATATATCACAGTGCTGAATATCTGGTCAGATTCATTAGCCTAGCATCTTTCTGATCATGTGACAAAAAAGAAAAACCACACTGCTTTTTTGTTAAAAAGTACAAACACATCTGCCAACAGCAGAAAAACTTAAGCTGAATGATTTTGTCACATCATTTATTCTAAAAAGGAGAAACAGTTAAAAATAAAGTTATTTTCTGTTCATAGCATAAATACGGATTCACATTTCCAAAAGTAACGTGTAGTGGAGGAAAACATACAAATCTTGAAAACAATAATATAATGTACAAAAAATAAATACTTGAGCACATTTTAGATCGTTTGCGTGATAAAGCTGTTTTCCTAGACAGACAAAGTGAGAAATTCTTGTCATGGTTCTTAGTCTAAATAATTTCAGCAGGTCACCATTCAGGATGTAGCTTGGAGCAGAGCTCTTACTGAAGTGCTTACCATGTTCTATTACACAGAAAATATTTCCTCTTTTCCAGCATTTTCCCCTGATGAAGCAAGAGATTAATAGGATTAGATGCCTTTCCTTGGATCAGTTTGTCAGTTGTTCAACCTCTTTGCAGCTTGTGAACATTTTACTGTTTTTCAAACATTTCTTCTTTCATTATTCCACCTTTCATTGGCTTTGTGTCTTTCAGTGTTCCTCCCTGTTCTTTGCCCCTTTAAAGAATGACATTGCTTTGAAAGTATCTGAAAATATTCTGAATTTTGTATGTCTCATATTGGCTTCTGCTTGAGGGCAAAAGATTAAATACACACCCAACTGACAACTACCTCTCTGTAAAAGCATATTTTAACAGTCTTCCCTCAAATAGGCCATTTTTGCATATTCCTGATTTCTTCCTACATAATTTCTATTTCCTGGTTGATACATGTATGCTTGTAAGAATCCATTTTCATAATGGTGTGCTAGGGCTCCAACAATTAAAGAGAAAATGTAACACCACTTTCACTTACAAAGGACACAACAGTTTTATTGACTACAAAGAGACGTCCTCATTAAGACTACCAAATGTACAGAACAGGAACAAATTTCTCCGGGCTGTGCTTCTGGAGACAGAAGATATCAGAGCCAGCTCCTGCCCACCGGTCTCACAGTTGTGTGAGCACAACCTCAGAGCTTGACTAATATTCTCATTTTCTGGAAGCAAAGGCAGAGCTAACACCCCTGTACACAGACATGCATCAAGTGTCCCTAACTTCTAACATGGAATAGACTCTCTGAGATATAACTGCAGCAAAATAAAAAGAAATGGACTCCAGATTTAACTATAGATGTACTGACAGTAGACTTGCCGGACCTATCTGGACACAGACAACTGTTAATCCTGGTTTTCCTTGATATATAGCCTGCATCATGTATGTACAATGTGTGTCCTGCAGTACTGGGCCACTAGAACTTCACCAGTTCAGTCTGCACTCTTCTGTGGACATCTAATTTAAAAGTCCAAAATCAAGCTCAGACCTCAGGCAGCACTAACTGTGTAACCTTGCCAGTTTTTAATGGTGGTTCATGCTGCTATTTCCACCCATGCACAATGACAGGATGATTTTAGGCATTTCCATTACCCAGATTTTGTACCGATCTTGAAGGTATTCAGATGAAAGGTGCTGTGCGATGCAGTGCTTCACACGGTGAGCATACTGTACAAATAACAATTAAAAATATGTTCTTATTTCATTTGGCCATGCTCTTGTCTATCTGAATTGGGTTTACTTAGGAGAGCTAATTGCTTTTATGCATGGGAGCACATACATACACACTTATAAAATTTAAGTAATTAAAATTGTCTTCTCTATGTCCTTTCTAACAATATACTGTGTGCTTCTGTGTGATGAGTTGTACAAATGAAAGTGTTTCTCTGTATGTCAATTCTCTGCTATTGTACCTAAATCATAATGCCTTTGTAACCTTCTGTCTTGTTTCTACTATACCAGATATGTTGTGGGCAAGTCCAAGAGCAAGGCAGTCTAGGATCTCTCTGGAGATAGTACCTTTCTTGTCATGCTGGTGGGAATACTGTCTGCAAGAAGAGCTGAGGTCCCACAAACTCTTGGTGACCTCTCCAGCTATAGAGTGAAGTCTAGTTTCACACAGACACTCTGACATTTGGCTCCAATTAAAAATGAAAAGAAGAGTTTGCAGAATTCTCAGTGAAAAGAGGCTTGAAACCTAAATCCAAGGTCATTGGCTGGTAAGGCTGTCCAGTAGCCAGGGAGGCTCTGCAACTCCCAGCCCTGCACTGGCCACCCACCACAATGGGTGCTTTCCAGGCAAGATGTGATCTCCCAGCAAAGTGTTTTCAGTGATGATTCTAGACTTTTAAAGGACCAAAGGGCTTTGCGACAGCCTCAGACAAAAATCTTTCTTTGGTTAGATTCTATGTAAGTCTGACAACTAAGTCTGCATGCTATGAGTGGGTTTTTGGAGAAGAAACCTGCAGAAACTCTT